>NC_091800.1:34177424-34480454 GCF_041296235.1 Equus asinus | reverse complement strand
TAAAATTCTAGCTGTAGAAAGAGCCCACTTAAAGCTTTAAAAAAAAATCCCTGTTTTCTCTGCTGAAAATAGCTTAAAATAGCTGTCAGACTATTTGGGATGGCATGGCCCCAGCTCTGACATATTAGCTGTGTGATCTTGAATAAGTCAAGCAGTAACTCTGACCTTAAGTTACTCCCTTAAACTTGAATAAAAATAGAAACTTCTACTTACAAGTCACTTCTAAAAATCAGATTTCCAGATTCAAAGATAGATAATACCTGCCTTCAAGAAACTCACCATGCCAGGAGAAGAATAGAAACCCTGCTATCTAACTAGATTGCTCCCTTCTGACTCCCCCAGTCAAGTCAATTTCCAAATCTTGCCAAATCTACTTCCTTAAAACCTCCAATTCACCCACACTTCTCTCCATTCCTGCTGCCCCACTGCAGGCCTCAGCTCACCCCCTCTCCTAATGCAAGCATTTTTGATGCCACGCCTTGCTCCTCTCCTGACCGTTTTCTCTGCAGCGTGATCCTCATCTAAAATGAAAACATATCACGTACCTCCCTAAAATCCTTCCAGCTTCCCGATTCCCTTAACATGCAGTCCGATTTTCCTAACATGCTTTAAGAGCCTCTTTAGGACTGAACCCTGCCACTCTCTCCAGTCCTATCCAAACCGTCCCAGACCAAAGGCCGTTTTCATCAGGACCAGAACAGAGACGGTTGTTCTAGACAGAAGGAAGAACACTGGCAAAGCAGCAGAAACATAGTATGATGGAGATCAGTCAGCAATGCCTCTGTGTGACTGGAGGGTAGAGATGAAGGGATAAAGGAGGCCAGAAAGGCTGAGTCCAGACTGTGAGAGGCTTGGATTATGTTAGTAAAGAGTGTGGACTTCCCTACCAGCTGTCAGGGGTCCTCTCCCATGACTTCCTCAGACACAGTTGTGATGAGAATTACATTTAGAATGTTAACACTAGTGGCTGCAGTGCCGACACACAGAGGTAGAGATTTGGGTCCGCAAGAGCAGTCACAGTTTCATAAAATTCTCTGTGAGGGAGATCAGAGCCGAACAAAGGTAATGATAGTGGAAATGGAAAGAAAGTAAAAGATTCCAGAGACATTTCGAAAAATGTGGGGAATTGAAAAAAGGGAAGCATCAACAAGGACACAGGGATACTTATTTGAGTGGCTGAGTGGATTAGGATGCTGTAGAAAAAAGTTGTGAACAAAGGGATTTTGCAGAGATCAGATATGAACGCTTTTTTTCCGAAAGCATTCTGAAAACTGTAAACACCATACTGTATAAGATATCATCATCATTATTATCAAGCAGTGCTGGGTTAATAGCCCTCTGGGTCTGGAGCTTGAATTATGGGCTGCTTCTCGTACTTGAAAGAAACGACATCCCAACTAGTCCAGATGGAAATTACCTATCCTGCTTTAAGATCCTCATGGGATGAACTACCATAACAAACCCAAGAAAGCCCCTCTTCTAGCAACTAAGCATCCTTCCAGATGTCTTACCCACGGCATCATCCCCTTGATGTGTTACAGATCCACTTGGACAATTTTTAGAGGAATTTGTGATATCTTTATATAAGAGAATCATGATTTTTAGAGATTTTAAAAATTCAAATGTAAGAAAAAACTGTCTTCTGTTTGATCGCAAAAGCTATAAAAACACAAAGAGAGGAAGGTCTGTCTTAGCATTTGATAATATCTGTTTTCACTGGAAACCTGAGCTGACTTTAATCATCTATACATCAGTCTGGACCACTAGCTCAGAAAGCTGCCAGCATTGGGAATGCTCTCATGCTAACACGAAACCTTTGCAGAAATTTCCCCAGAATATATAAAGACACATTTTCTCTGTCTCTCTCTCACACAGGCACACACACACATGTTGTCTTTAATTATTAAATTTCTTTCACTGTAGATAGGATAAATCTTTCAACTAATGTAGTATTGTTCACACTAAAAATGTGTCACCCGGTAAAAAGATATTTGGTTTTAATGGATCAGTTCAATCAGTACTTATAAATTGCAGATTTAGGGGGATAATTTGGAAATGTAAACAACTAGAAGGGAGGAGAAAGCAGTGTATCTTTGTTCTTTCTGTGAGCTTGGGGAGTCAAAATAAAGGACCGCAGCGCATGACCAGTCAACACACTTCGAAATATGAAACCAGCACCTACTACTGCATCCTTCCGGGAGCTCACTCACAAACCTTTCCCAGTTGTATTTATTTTTTGTGCTGTCATTAGAACATGGAGTACTTTTCTATTTAAAATAATTTTCATAAAAGGATTTTAAATTTAGAAAAAAACCTTTTGCACTTAAAAAAAATTCTTTTTTATCTATCACTTTCATGCTTAAATGGCCGTCCAGTCTCCCATTATCTTTATTGAGAACAATAAGTCTCAATGGCACTTCTATTATCCTGTCTACTGTGAGTATGCAGCACTTAAGGTGAAGGAAGATTATTTCATTTTTATCTTTTCTGGAGCACCAGAGGAAAGCTCAGACATTGTCACATCTCATTTTCAGGGAAACCTGTATTCATCTTAGGTTAACTGGTTACCACTACTCACTTTCACCTAATGGGTCTATATTTTTTCTTATAGAGCAATGTCTACTTTTATTTCAGAATGAATCATTTGTGGCTATTTGACTTTTTACGGCTCATGGATTCCTAATGATTATCCAAATTGTATTTGCATTATCCAGTATACAATGCTTTCCAAGTGGCAAGATTTTCATTTTACACGTGAAGCTTGATGCCCTGTCTCATATATCGGTAGGGAATGTCTCCTTGGCTTATTCATGAAGGAGTGAGTGCTGAGGTGCCCACAGGCATTTAGACTTGATGTTTTTATTCAGCTTCTTTTAATCAAGGGTTTTTACCACTCTATGAGTTAGAAGAAAATATGGTGGCCAGCACACTGCTCACATGTCTGTTCTGCACATTTTTATCTTGCTTATACAACGTTATCTGAACATGGTTCTCTACAAATACAAGTTTGAGAGTTTTAGCAGAGACAAACTGTTCTCTAGACAAGGTAATATAGTGTGGGAATTCCCGCTTACATAAAACTTGTTAGAGTGAAACATAGGGACAAGCAAAAAGGACAAAAGGATCACTCATGTTCTCTTGAAATGTTCTGAAGATTTAAGCAGTGGAGTACCATGAGAAGCATTAACAGGAACACAACAAGGTAAAGCTCACCATGGTCAATCGTTAAAAGATAACAAGAAAGGAAAATAAAATATTTAGGTCACAGTCTCATACAGGATATGGTATTATTTCTAAATTTTATTTTCAATTAATGAATTGTTTTATTTATTTATTTTGTGAGGAAGATTTGCCCTGAGCTAACATCCGTGCCAATCTCCCCTTGTTTTGTATGTGGGATGCCACCACAGCATGGATGATGAGTGGAGTAGATCTGTGCCAGGACGTGAACCCATGAACTCAGGGTGCTGGCAAAGCAGAGCATGCAGAACTCTTAACCATTTGACCATGGGGCTGGCCCCTATTTCTAAATTTTAGGTGACATTCACTGATTAAGTACTAACACTTTAGATGGCAGAGGTGTAAATTATACAACATCAGAGGTACATTGTTATACTGAGACTCAGTCCTTTACTTCTAAAATGGATTATCTGCAGAATTTATTTACATAGACCTGAGTTGCTGACTTCACCTGCCACTGTTTGTTTTCATATTCCCAAATTTAAATTTGTGAAAACCTATACACAGGGAAGCATGAAGTACTGGGTATTTAATCATCTCTTCTCAACCTAATTCATTCCCTATAATATCCTTTGAATTTTAGCAAGATACATTAGTGATGGGATTTTTGTTTAATTTGTGTATGTGCATGTGTGTGTGTGGTTGAACCAAATGTCCAAATTTGAGCTGCATAGTTTTTTAATAAATAAAAAATATTGAATTTGCTTTAATGGCTATTTTTGCATTGCCCTTTAGATTATTTTTTCTCCTTCTATTCAGTAGGAAGAAAGTTTCTTGTTTCAGTGACTCAATCCTCTTCACTCCTTTCAGTTTTTCATCCCTGTAATGAGAATGGGAGTGGGAGGGAGTTGTGGAAAATTTTCATTGCTGCCCAGGGCTTGAGAGGGAAAGCAATACCAGAATGACTTGCCTCTATTCTTCCTCATTTATCCTACTCAGAGCACAACAAAATCAAATCTTCATAGTAAGTACTTACCTTGCACTAAACAGATCAATCTTTTTCCATTACATTTGTCACATGAGACATGAACTCAACTGTAATTGATTTCAAAGTCATGTGGCACAACAGCCACTATAGTATTTTTCCTATGATAGTCTCAATCAATAGGTCTAGCAGCTTAAGAAAAATAATTACATCAACATATCTGCTTTCTTGACACCATTTTGTTCTTAGGTGTTAGAAACAGTCTGGTATTAGACGAAATCCAATAAGGTAGAAGCAAGAAGGCTCAGAGCCTGGGTAACTAAGTGCTTACACCTCCTGGGCTCCAGTGGTACTGATTCCCTCATTTTCTGAATCTTTTCACAGCTCACAGCACAGTCCATCAGTCTTACAAGCAGTTCTAATAGCTCGTGGATTTGGGGTTTGATGCAGGCTTTGTATGAGCAGATGCTTATATAAAAGCTAAAATAGGTGGGTATTAAAAGGATTAAGTGATTCAGTAGAGTATCTCAGCCAGCCATAATTCAAGACACAATAGTTCAAATCTTTCATTGCTGTTTTCTTTGATAAAATGTAGGTTTTAACCTTTTGGGAAGTCTTTTTCTACAGTGTCAGCAGCAACTCCAGACCTGTCAACTCAACAATACTTTACAACTAATGCCTTTCACAATGTCTGAGGTAGAGAAAGGAATTGCAATAATACTGCCTAGGATTCTGTGAGATTGGAAATGTAGTAGCACACATTGGCTAGTTACTTTGTGTATGGAAATAGATGAGTCGGCAATGACATGAGGGGGAAAAAAATACCTGAAGGAGAAAATCAAGTCACTGGAAAAAATAAAAGCGTTCTATCATGGGATGTCAAAGGCTGGTACATGCCACTTCTGAATGAAAATGATAAACTATTAACATGTCATTGTAGTGCTTATCTCCAGAGTTCCCAAAGACTAATTTTTATTTGCATCAAAGCAGCAAATATTAACTTAGTCACTAAAATGTAGAGAATCAATCCATATGTTTTACATTTCTTTTTATATTGGTTATTTATGCATTTTTAGACACATTTCTTCTGTTAATCTCATAGGACGTGAATATCAATTGACTAATTTTGTTTGGTTCACTATGCAAACCCTCAAATTGCGTCATTCTTCTGCCCACACCAAAGCGTAATTGTATTGACGAAAGGAAGGATATTATCCACAAAGCTGGCTTAGCTCTGGCATTCCTTCAACACTCAGGTCTATCCACACACTGTCCACTCATTCATGAGGCATTTACTGAGTGCCTAGTGTCTTTCAGCTATTGTATTAGATTCAGCAGTGAGCAAACAGATATGGCGTCTTCCAGAAAAGGCATAAATCACTTAGAAATGAAAAATAAACAAACATAAACTTGATACGAGAAATGAGTTGAAGGACTGGCCCATTGGCACAGTGGTTAAGTGCGCACGTTCTGCTTCAGTGGCCCGTGGTTTGCTGCTTCAGACCCAGGATGTGGACATGGCACTGCTTGGCAAGCCATGCTGTGGTAGGCGCCCCATGTATAAAGTAGAGGAAGATGGGCACAGATGTGAGCTCAGGGCCAGTCTTCCTCAGCAAAAAGAGGAGGATTGGCAGCAGATGTTAGCTCAGGGCTAATCTTCCTCAAAAAAAAAAAAAAACCACAAAAGCAAAAAAAAAAAAAATGAGTTGAAGAGAGGTGAATGAACATTCTAGCTCTAATGGTGAGAATAAGCAAGCAAGCAGGAGTAAAAAGCAATTTTTTCTAGCCATTAAAGGAAAAGTAATATTTGGCCCATAGGCCTGAACTTATTTGTCAGTAGATTAGCTCGGATATGTTAGATGATTTGTAAATTTCCAGAAGGGCTGCACTCTGTAAGCATAAATCTTATACAATGCCCATATTACAAATTTTCATAAAAATTATTGTAGTTAAAACAAAGTCTCTTTTAAAATGCAAAATCATCTAGAAGAGCAGCAGATTAACAGTGATAGCTTTTTGCCCCTTAATTGAATTATTTTGGGATTATTTAATTACAGTCAACTGAAATGAAAGCTTGTTTTTTAATGAGGAGAAACGCAATTAAACTACAGCACTGCCTGGGAGATCTTACACATTGAGTTCACTGGGAACAGCTTAGGGTAGAAAGATATGGAAAACGAGGAGCTGAGACGTCACAGAGAAACTTTTCCTCCTTTTATAGTTACGGTCTCACTAGCCCAGGTTATGCCAACAAAGTTATAAATAAGATTTATTGTTAGAATTTACTCAAGAATGACATAGGGATTGATTTTAGATAATTTCTTCTCTGGGAAACACAATGCTAGAAAGAAACATACATAGATTGATGATTGATAGATAAACAGAAACATTTCTATGAGATAATTGGTGGTACTATTCTCATTGCGCAGTAAAGAAAAGGGTGTAGTGAATACATGACTGAGGATGTAAATAAATGAAAGAAGAGGAAGAACCTGTTTTTCTTAATAATATTTCACTACATAATAATAAAGTCTTGCTTCTTGTAGTTATTGTCTACTTTCTTTCCTACTCCTTCTCTTTCTTCCACTATTTCTTCTCCACTGTTTCTTTCCTCTTTGGTGTCTTATCACTATCATCTTCTCCTTCTTCTTTGTCTCGATTTGTATCTTTGTCTCCTTCATTGTTATCATCTAGTTACGGTAGGATGATTTAGGAAATCTTTAAATGTATAGCTCCTATCGAAAATCACTGAATAATGATTAAAGGTATGTATCTAATCTAGAAATAAAAATATTTCCTTAATACACTATGGAACAGTTCATTGTATAGATTTTTTTTTAATTAGACTATATTTTAGAGCTGTTTTAAGTTCATAATTCTTCTTTAAAAAATAATTTTTCAAAGTTCTTTTTCAAAAGAATTTTCTTTAGTACTTAACTATTCAATAGATTAAGATCAGTATCCTTGAAAAGTACTAGCTAAAAATCTATTCCTGGAAAAATTAGGAAGTTTATAATGTAAACAATTGCCATTGTTATTGAATGTACAAGACAGGGACAAAGAATTCATATTTGTGGCATTACTTTCTTCATGGTATTTTTACCTAATAAATGTAGATTAGGTAAAACTTAAATCTACATTAAGATAAGACTATTTTTAGAAAAACTTAAATACTTATATGTTTAGGTAGTCTTGAAATTTCTGTTATGTCTCAGAGTTATCCTTCAGTATTAGAAATAATCTAAGAAATTGCTTACACAGTTATTTTGGCCTCATTTTTTAACATACATTTTGAAACTAGTTGTTTGTCTTAATTAGATATTCTATTTTATATTTAATTCTGATCTTTAAGGATATTCTCTCTCACAAAAAGTATTTTCTTTACTTTGGATGATGATTGGCAGAATTTCTTTATGTCTTTTTTGCAAGTGATGGGATTTTTTTTAATGAAAACTAGGTAACATAAATTATGAAAAAAACCTAAATTCAGCATAAGATTAAGCTATATTACATTTGTTCAGTGACAAGATTAGTACTGGTTGCATACTTTTTCTAATAGATCTGGGGAACAGGTACTAATGATGTATTTAGTTCTCCACGATCGAATCAAGATTGTGGAAAAAAACCATTTTTTCTAGGTCAATGTATTTCTATTTTCATAATCATCTTAATTATGCATGGTAGAAATGAACATTATATCTAACGAATATAATATTGGGTTAAAGAATATCTTTAGCGTCGAGACGAATATGTACAGGTTCAGACTTTTACTTATATTTTTGTATGCTGTCTCCAGTTTTGTAATGAGAAATGAAGGATTTACACAGTCAAGGGCATTGAATGACTAATTTCTTTTTGTCTAGCTTTCTTTTCCTTTTGATAAATATTTTCCAGTTTTAGTTTTCTGCTCATAGCTTTAATTTACATTTCATGTTATTTAAATTTTCTTATTGAAGGGGATTTGAGAGTGAGGTTAAAAGTATTGCAATTTTGTCCAATAATATTTATTGAGTGTCCACGGTGTACAGTGAGTACATTTGTCTGTAATATGAAACTTAAGACATAAAAAGCACAGTTCCATCGCTTTGAGAAGCACAATTTTTATCTATACAGCTGCATCGCACTTTGAAAGGAGATAGACATCTTAAAAGTTCCATGCAAAACAAGTTGTCAACATAACTGCATATTTAAATATGTACATAAGAAGTGTTCATTATTAAAAGAGATTCCCAGAGATATCTATTCCCAGAATAGGTTATTTTGTAAGGAGGTGATAATTTTTAATAATTATTTTCACAATGCATTTTTTTTAACTTATTAACCTTATCTAATTTAGGGATCATTTATGTACAATTACTAAAGGGGATATAAGAATAATTTGAGATAGTAGTATAAGGTCAAATTCTTCAAGAATGGTTCCATGGAGGAGCCATTGAGAAGCCATTGAGATTACTGAAAAAAAGAGCTGATTATGCAACAAAGAGCAATAAGAAACACATTACAGAAAAATTTTACTAATTTGCCTGATGGAACACATCTCATAAGCTTCTCTTGTTTGTTTTGTTTTCTTTTGTTTTAATGCCACTTGGGTGTTTGAATGACCTACTCTTAGAAGCTCGAAGTCACAAAATCATGGCCTTACAAGGGTTTTGTTTGGCATGAATAGTGTTTTTAAAATTTTAATAACTTTATATGGGGCAGACTGCCCCCAGTTTACCTAGTTCCTAAACTCTATGCTGTCTTACATTCTGCCTGAAGGCATTTGGGTTTGCTACCCTTGATTATGACCCTTATATTAATTGAGAACCTACTATGTGAAACAATGGTATAGAAGAGAGACATAGTTCTTACCTTCATATGGAGCTTACAGTCTGTTAGTGGAATAGACAGTAAATAAAAAGTTACGTAATTAAACGAAGTGATGTGAATTACCTCAAAGGAAATTACAGGTGAAATTAGAAATTTAACAATAGGATTTAAACTAGGAAAGTGATAAACTAAAACTTGATGAACTAGTAGTAAACCAGAGGAAGGGCTGTCCAGGCAGAGTCTCCATTTCCTGGTGAGGAAAATGAGGTCTGGAAAGGCTTTGTGGCCTTCGAGACTAGTTACTAGAAGAAGAAAATTCAGGTCTCCTGGCTCCCAGGTGGAAATTCTTTTCACTGTCAAGTGTTTTCATTATCCCTTTAAAATTTTCCAATACTACAAATGAAATGCTTTTTGTATACTCAGGTTTACAGATGTATCAAATACTTAAAAAAAATTAAATGTGCAGAGATAATTGGATTATCTTCCACTGCTTTATTGGTTCTTCTGTAACTGTCATAGCTAAAGACCATGGGAAAGGATAATGAAAAAAATTCCTTAATTAGGGCCAGTTTTTACTCCCTTTAACTAGTTAAATCATTTGTTGGTTTTAACTAAGATTTACCTTTATTTGCATTTGAAATAATAGTGCATATTATGTGTAATATTTCTTTTTTTATAAACAAATAAAATCTGAATTTGGACACAGAGAGTAAAAATATTCATGTGCTCAAACCAGAAACAATATGAAGATTGTGCTTCAATGAGCATATTGTCTATTATACCAGAGAAGGCTTCAATTAATGAATTTGTCAATTTTCCTTTGCTGTAGCTTTTGGATGGCACTTTCATTTTGCTTCAAAACACGTAATTACACGCAAAAAGCATTGGTCTCAAGAGGTCAGAACCTCCATTCTACCTATGTGTGCTCGGAGAGCCAGGTGTGATCAGCTGGAGATACTCTGGTAATACTTATTGGTGTCAGACCTACAAAGGCAGTTTTTCTAATCTTGGGCTCCCATTCCTGCCCTGAGGATCCTTTAGACCATTCAAGGGGGGGTCTTTAAATCAGTGAACTACAAAGAATTACTTTGAAAATCTTGTGATTTTGGCCCAAGTTCATCTAACCTGGGAAATGATAGGGCCTATTCCTTTACTCCTTTACTCTGCCTGCTCCCCTGATTCAGGCAAATAGTAGACAGAGTTTCTAAAAGCTAAATGTATTTAATTCTACCCAATGTCGTATTAATATAGGATGGATGAGCAGAGGGAGTAAAGAGAAAAAACTTAACATGTACATAGCTTTCACTACGTGCTAGGCCTTATTCTTAATGCTAAACATCTACTGACTCATCTAAACCTCATATCAATCCTATAAGGGAGATATTATTATTATCTTCATGTTACAGATGAGAAAATTGATGCACAAAAAGCTTAATAAAATTAGCCCAAGTCCTACAGATTCTGAGGGAATAGAACTCAGGTAGGTGGTTCCAGAGTTTGTGTCTACTATAGAAGTTATCTTTGCAATAAGCCTGCATTCAAATATGGACTCTAAAATGTACTAGTGGTAGATGGTCCAATGCTCTTCTCTGAAAATCAGTTTACTCATCTATACAATGAGGATAGTAATAGTCGCTGCCTCATAGGATTACTGTGAAGATTGATTGTGACAGTCTCTGTAGAGCTCCTTAGCAGAGGGGGTGATATACAGAGAATACTCTAAGTAAGTAGCTCTTATAATCATTGTTATTATATTATTATGGGCTGGGGGATGTCCTTATCAGCTTTCAGTCCAGTGAAGCCAGGAAAGATATCTATATGCCCTCGAAGAGACCCTGGTGTAAACAGTGATCAGATTCTGAAATATCCTCTATTTTAAATAACCTTAAGTTGAAGTTACAAGACATAAAATCATTCTTAGTAACTCATCAAACTAAACAAATAAATGAAAAACACTTCCATTGATTGACCTAAAGGAATTTCAAGTTGCGAAGGGGATTCTCTCACAGGTGAAAGTAGTTATTGCTTCATTTCCTTGCCTCAAGTCTCCTCTTCTCTTCACTCTGAACAAAGGGTTATCATTCTAAAGAATTATCTTTATGCGAGACATAATCTCATCATCCTTTTTGCTGGCTCTTACTTCCTACATGGGTTTGGAGGTGACTGCAATGCTTTGTGATGGAGACAGTGAGAACATAGAGTTTAACAATAGTGGTCAAAAAGAAAAGGAAGAAAAGTTAGAGATTTATCATAAATAGGCCTTTGTTCCAATGGTTGTAGAAGACGATAGGGAGATAATAGCACAAAGTGAAGAACAATCGATTCTCCTCACTTACACAAACAAATAGATGGTGATGTCAATATCAGAGACACACAGAAAAGGGAAAGAGAAGATGGTAAGTAATGCAGTTTCTTCAGAGTATGTTCAGAGCGTTTTGTCTAATCTTAAATGTCAAGGCTGAAGATTAAGGGTGAGAGTCACCAACTATATGTAGATGTTATTACAGTCAGTGGAGTGCATAAAACTTCCTGGGAGAGAAGTCTACCAGTTCCCACCGCAGAATCTTGTGCTCTGTACATTTTGTGTTTATTTCTTAAATGGAGTAATTATTCCAATCCCATCTTTTGGGGCCCCCCCTATTTGACTATCATAGAATGGGGGGAAAAAAAGGGAGTGAGAATCCCAACCACCACACACCATCAACAACCAGGACATCAAAGCAAAGTTTGTGCGATTATCCTTTGCCAAACTTCCATACACCATTTTGGCTTGGCCTTTTATAACTTCTCGTTTCTTTAAAGATGAGTGACCTTCACGTTCCTTTTGGCCTCATTTTATCTATCAACTATAATTTATAGAAAGAGGTGACAGCAGGATGCAGTGTGAATTTCCCTGTTTTCAGTATCCCTCAGGGTTGGTCTGTACTCCAAACCTTGGGAAGGAAGAGCCTATAACTGCTGAACTGATATTTCATTTATCCACAGTTTGACCTATGCCACTGCTTCATCTCATTCCCACAGAAGCACTACCCTGACTTTTTTCCTCCTGGCATATAATCAATAGTAAGGGCATTATTCATGTTTTCAACACCTATGTGAAATCAGAAGTTCCTAAGTTCACCACAAATCTGAGGGGCTCTCCTGCTGACCGAATCTTAACCCTTGCATTTAGACTGTCCTCTGTTAAAATATTTAATGTAAAGTTGATTTCCTAGTGGTGACTTGTTTCTAAATGTCAAAATAACTTTTCTAAGAAATGTATTTTAAATGAAATTGCTCAAGAAATTTCTCCGTTTCTAGTCTATAGGCAAAGCCGTTATTTCATTAATCAATTTTGAAATGAGATAAATGAATAGGCTGTCCGAAACCATCCAATCACTTTGCAAGGTTATACTAATAAAAATAAAGAGCTTCAGTTTACAAATTCTATAATTTGACTCACTCTGAATTATAAATGCCAATTCTTATCCTACAAATGCAAACTCACCAAGGGAATATCAATGGAAAACAATTACTAGGTAGATTTTTGTGCTCTGGCTCTACAAAATAAAATACATTTAGTGTTTTCAAATCAATGTTGGAGGAAATGTCAAGACAGGGGTACACATTTACTCACTTTGCAGAGATGTCCACAGCTATAAACTTTCTGCACTTTAATTAGAAAAGCAATGCAAAACTATTCTCTTGCTCAATTGTAGGAAATTCAAGACATTGGTATTGGGAAAGAGTCCTGAAATTGTGAAATCTTATCGATCCAAATGTATTTTTAGTATAATGGCAATAGTTACTAAAAATGCATTTCTATTTTTATGGCTATAGCTTGATTCTTTAAGCATAAACCCTAGGCATACAAAGATAATGGATATTGAAAGAGGAAGATAATTATAGGAAAACTAGAATGCTTAGGTAGCTTTAAAAATAGTATAACTTAAACTTTCTTACACAATGTATGAAACTGCTAGGTTTTAGACTTAGTTTTAGAGTAGGAATTGCCATGGCTGCTAAAGTATTTCTTAAAGATCATTATTAACAGATTGTGGGTTTTCCTGTTTATTTAAATTACATTTTCTTCCCTTCCATATACAGTTATTTAAAAATGAAACATTGTTCTGATGCTGAGTCACATTGAGAGAATTAATATGCCATATACCTTAAGCCCGAGATACATGCAGTTACTGTCAATGCCCAGATTATGAGTACAGAGACAGGAAATTAGAATATTTTATGCCTTGTGGTAATCCTCATTCCTTTATTAAAAATTTTATTCTTATATTGAGCCTTATAGCTGAGCAATGGAGATAAGTGGGTAGCTAAAGGAGAGGTGGGAAGAGAGAAAAATAGGCAGAAGAAAATAATACTCTGAGACATTTGACTTCTGTGGAAATTCATAAGAAGAATCCCAGATGCCACAGGAGAATAGGAGGGCTCATTCTCACCAATTTCAAAAGTGGTCTGAATGTTTATTAAAATTACTTGTTCAACTGCGGGTTTTTTTTTTCAATTTAAACGTTGGTTTTTATTTTATTTTTATTTATTTATTTTCATTGCCATAACATTGTTTTATAACATTATATAAATTTCAGGTGTACGTCTTAATCTATTTTGAATTCTGTATAGCTTACATTATGTTCACCACCCAAAAGCTAATTACAGTCCATCACTACAAACATGTACCTAATTCAACTAAATTTGGCATACCAGGTTACTGATGGTCCTATTCCTCGTTAAGGAAAAGTCTAATTCTCAATCTAAGAATGCGAGATGGAATCAAGAGATCTGTAAACACAGGTCCATGGAAAAGAATCGTTGCCTTGAAGATAAATAAAAATATTCTGCTTAATTCATTCAAATTCAGTAACTAATGAATTCTAACTATGGGCCAGACATTGTGTTAGGATAGAAAAAAGTATGACAGAGTACCTGCCTTATAAAAACTTTTGCTAGGAATTCTGGTGGGATCGTGGGTTCTGACGCAAGTTATGCACGTGATGGAGCCGAAGGCTGAATTTCTAAGTCTATAGAGCTTGCTTGCTTGGTTTTCTGGGTTTAATTCTTTGAGTTTAATGGGAAGAGCATGGACTTTGGAGTTAGATGATCCTGATTATTTTACCAACCCTCTCTGAGTATCCATTTTCTCATCTATAAAATAAAACTGCCACCTGTGGCACTCTTCATAGACTCTGCCTAGAATTTTTTATCTTTCTTTTGTTTTAATTACAAAACTCAAAATGCTTTGTTATAAATAAGTTAATGGTACAAATAAAAACATTAATGTAAAGCTCTCCCTCACTTTTGTCACCCAGTACAATCCTACTCCCTAGAGATAACTGTGACAAACAGATTGGTGTGTATTGAGCTTTATTAACAAAATCAGCCTCTGGGGAGATAAGAACTGAAGAATGTATCTATCTTGCAGAATTTTCAATTTACTGGAATTCTTTCAAAGTTGGAAAAGAAAATACTTTGTGGTACATATTCTAGACTGTAAAAAAAGCATTGTTACATACAAATATGTGCTTATCATTTAAATAGGATTCTCCCTGTATAATTTAAGTATTAGCCTCATGAAAGGAAGTTTCCATTAGCTCTTGAGGATGGATGGATATATATACATATATATACAGATATATAGATAGATAGATAGATAGATTCAAATTTGAAGTCATCTACTTGCTAAATGTATAAAGTTGGAAAATTTGCCTTGGTTCTTCATTTCTCAGTTTCCTCATTATATAATGAATTATTAATAACACCTATTTCATAAAGGTATTGTGGGCATTAAATGAGTTAATATATGTAAACCAATGACCTAGAAGAAACATTCCTTAAATGTCAGAAATTACCTTCTCAAATGAAATGGAATTGATAGACTTAGCTGTAGTTAAATAAAAAATAAATTATAAAAAAGTTCCTTTTTTCCTTTTAGACACTGTAAAAGAAAAACCTTCCACCTTAAAAAATATTTATTAATATAATGAAGCATGTTTAAAATATGTGTACAAACCAACATTTAAAGCATATTATCTCACATTTTAGAGAATTCACACAGATTTAGTAACATGGCAGTGCACGGAATATTTTCCCTTTGGGGTCTTACTACAGCTTTTTGATAATCTGCTTTACTTATTTAAATAAAGTTATAAATAAAAGTATTTCCAGTGCATGGGTAATGTATCTATTTAAGTTATTATAGTACTTTAGGATTCTTATATCCTTTCGATGGGAAAACTTTATTATACTATTTATTTGATTTTTTTCTTACTAGTTTTATCAGAATTCTGTTTCCCCCTTGACCAAATCAAGCTGGCATACTTACTAACTCACGCAACCAATTATAAACTAAGCCAACAATATAATGGCAGGAAATCAATCAAAAGTTGTAGACAATATGGACATCATAATTTTGTGTCCTTGAACACCCAGAGCGGTTTTCTAAGATAAGGGATTATTTAGTACTTAAAACTGAACAACAGCTGTAACTGTATTTGAAGATAAAAAATAGTGTCCTATGTTCTCAGCCAACAATCGCACTTTATGTCTTATAAATCTTTGCACACATAAAGATAAAACAATTTGTTCTGATGGTTAAACTGAAAAATTTAAGCTCAAGTTATTTAAATCCTGTGGTTCTGAATTTTAATAACATGATAATTAAAACATCAATATAAAGACAAACAACATTTGTAGTGTTCTACTTCACAGTATTGTTTTAAATACACAAAGATAGAGGGAACACAGGCAATTATGGCTTGAATCCTAGACCTGCAGCTTTCAAGCGATGTGACATTTTAGCAAATTACTTGATCATCTGTGTTGCAGGTTTTTTTTTTAATGTATAAAATGGAGATGATAATAATACCTATTTGAGAGAGACCCATATAAAGTGTTTAAAGTGCTAGAGCATAATAAAGATTCCATTTATATTTGCTACAAATATTACATTTCTTTGAAGATATTATTGTTATTGTTTATGTTGCTATAAATGCTTTTGACTTAAATTGCTCATGATTTTGTACCTCAGTTTATTGTATCCTGAAATGATGTGCTCCAGTTAATGGTCAATATCCATCAATGTTCATATAACTAATCACACTTGCAACCTCTGGGTCATTAATACTCATGATTGTGAATTTTGAAAATCATATTTTGAAATCTTCTTGCTAAAAGGCTCTGACTTTGCTGCTGAAGTTCAAATCTTATCTTTGTCAATAACTTTTGTTACACAGGATCTGAGCTCAGAAAGAACATCCCTTGGCAGCTGCTCATTGTGTTGGAAAACTGAACCATAGTATTCTGGTGAAGAAAAGTTTTGTTGGTGTTGAAAAATAGACAAAATATTGAAATGTGCAGCAATCAGGACATTTTTCAGAGAAGAGAAGGTAATCCATACTGCGTTAAAAACACCGAAATAAAGATCAGAAGTCCTGGATTATTATGCCAGCTCAGTCATTGGCCTGTTAAGTAATTTAAATTATTTGAGCTCAATTTCTTTCTATACAATACATCTACCCCATGGTTAGTGAGTTCACCGTAAGCCATCTGCAGGAAAAGTGGTTCTCGAGCTCAGGAATGAGGTTGAGGCAACATTCTTGCTCTTCGCCTATCCCTTTTCCATATAATAACATGAGTAACATGTTACTCTTTAATGTGTCATTATGTCTTAAGACAAAAACTATTCACTGATTCTCATAGTGTTTTGCCTGAGATCCAAATTTCTCTGGTGATCTACAAGGCTCTGTGTGATCTGGCCCCACCCTCTCCCACTCTACTATACTAGATTTGAGTCAGTTTATCCAATTTAAAGGGAATCAAGCATTTCTTTTCATTACAACACACACATGATTTATCACATTTCCCAATTTATATTTATTTACTTGATTTTTAGTCTTTGATAGAATGTTAGCTCCCTTATAGCAGGGACAATATGAGTTTTATTCAATCTGTTATCCTTAGCTCAAAGCACAAATGCCTAGTCACAATAAATTCATAATATATAATATTTTAAAACAAATTAACTAATCTACTACCATAATTTTGCATATCAACTTCAAGTTGATATATCCCAAAACTTTATTTCCACCCCAGGCTTCTCTCCCAAGCTTCATATTTGTTTATCTGAACTTCTGCTAAACTCTTCACCTAAAAGTTCCACAAGAACCTCAGTTAGCATTTCCAAATAAATGTATAGTCATGTCTCCTTTTCCATCTCTTCCTCCTATTTCAATCTCGGTTGCTGTCACCAATATTAGACCAGTCAGCCACGAAGGAAACCTAGTAGCCTGCTTCTCTCACCACTCATTGAAAAAATAATGATCACAAAAATCTTCTTGTAAATTTGACCACATTACTCCACTAAATAAGATTTTTTAATGTATATTAAGGAAAAAAATAAAATGAAGAGGTTGACAGCTCTTCCCTGAAAAAAGCAAGAATCAGAGCATGGCACAACTCTACCCTACGCTATAGTCCATCTGGGTGGAGGGAAACCAATGAGTGAGTGAGTTACATATGGCAGCATTAATGAGGAAAGAAAAAAACCCACAGTGCCTCATTGAAACATGAGATGTTAGTCAAGGGCCAGAAAACAGACTCTAGGGAAAACAGAAGTAATTAATATTTTCAGAACATTTACTTTATGCCAAGTGTTTTAAATATATTACCTTGTTTTTCATCACACTCATCTATATTCCCCATGTCCAACATAGTAAACCAAGATTCTACTACAGTAATGCAAATTACAAGGTTTGCAACAATACTTGTTGAAAGAATAAGTAAATTAATATTGTTAAGAAAAACAGAGGTTTAGAAAGGTTAAGTGATATACCTATATTTTTGCAGCATAAAGTGTTGCAGAACTGACACCAAAGTTTCTCTTGTTTCAAAGTCTTCCTTATAATCACTACAATGTATTATCTCCTTTACAGTTAAGCACTTTCTCTAAAAGATTCTGAGGTTCTTGCGATTTCTATAAAAAATTGTTATAAGTAGTAGTAAATCAATTCAGTGATTAATTTGGGAATAAAGAAGTCAAAGTTGATTAATACTTCTAAACTGTGGAAATAGGAGGGTGGAGACACCATTGATGAAGAAGCCAAATTTGTGAGCAGATTTTCTTTTTCTGAGAGTAAGGATATGTATTCCTCTGCAGATTTGCAGCATTTGAGTCTACAATTGGACGTGAAAGTGAAAACGTTAATAGTAATGAAAAGTGGGTCTAGGTTTTCTAAAGTGATTAGAGATAAGATAAACATTTGAGCATCACCAACATGGAGTTGTTGGTTGGAGCTACAGAAAGAGATTGAGTCTCCTTGACAGAGGCTGTAGAGGGAGAGGGGAGTTGAGAACAACACCTCAAGAAGTAGTGCACAGAGAGGATGGGAAAAGAAAATTAAACCAGCAGAGAACACAAAGGAAGAGGAGTCAGAGAGACAGCATTGCTTCTCAATCAGTTAGACAGTGGAACGGGTGGAAGGTCAGTAGTTCAGGTCACCAGAGTTTCCCAAGGCATAGGTGTGACAAACTAGACCCATTCATCCAAGGAAAGTAAGGGAGCAAGATAAATATGAAGAGATCTTCTTCTTAGTTCTAAGATTGAATCCAGGCCATCAGTACTCTCTGGGATATGCTGTGCTAAGCTGCCAAGAAACAGTCCTTGCATTATTGGTTCCTCTGGCAGCCGTTTGGGTGTTTCGAGTCAAGCCCTAGGCAAAATCTGCACCTTTGCTCCCTATGGCATTCTTAGATCCCAGCAAAGAAGCTAACAGTGTGACTGGTAGGTAGTAGGTTTGATAAATTAATGCACTCATGTGGATTGAAGCAGTTCTGTTCTATCTGCCAGTGACACCCTGCCTGGCCAGCAGTTGCCTGAAATAGCTGAAGAACTAGAGACGCTGGAAAAATGAACAATTTCAAGCTTGAGAATTAGAGATTCTCAAACATTACAGTCACCTATGTTATTTGTTAAAATTCTCATTTCTAGCCCTCACCTCTAGAGATTCTGAGTCAATGGGTCTGCACTGGGCCAGGTTATGCATTCCTAAAAGGCTGATGGATGTTTCTGTTGTTGGATTGTCCTTTCAACATATTTTTTAAAACATTGCCTTAGATAGCAGGTGCTGAGAAAATCTTGATGATATATTTCAACTGGATAGAAACATATCTGAGTAGGTATATTCTTTTTTGACTTATAAACACTACTCTGATTATTATTTTACTATTATACCATTTGCTTCAAAATAAATGATTACTGTGCATATATTAACTCAACCTTTTTGCAATTTAACCATATTAAGTGGTATTAAATACGTTATTGTTTTCCGTCCTAGAAAAAGATGACCAAAATTAATCAAATTTTGAGAAGATCGAGGGCATCATAAATCATGACCTAAATGCTCATATTAGCACTTTGATAGATTACTGAAGGGGAGAATATTCAGGAGGCACGGGCTCTCCACAGAGAATATCCTGCTTCAAATTCGAACCTAAGAATAGATAAGATTCCAGCCAGCTGCAACTGACATGCCATGGAGTGGAGGATGCAGTAACTTTCAGAAATAATTAGGTCCCAACACATTCAGAATGTTATAAATAATAAACTAAACCTTGAGTTGGCTAAAGAAACGGAACTGGCGCTAACCTGAGAGCACAGGTGTTGTGTGTTTGGTATTCCTTGCCTTTCCCATGAGGAAAGCCGACACATTCAAAACAACTTAATGAATCTTCTGGGAAGGCCCCAAATAGATTACCTCACAGGAGCCCAGTGCAGGAAGTGTCAAAGACAGGCTAACTGTAGTGTGATGCTTAGTTGCGAAGGAAGATATACTATTGAACTTTATTGACTGTAGAGGCAGAGTAATTCACTGTTATGCACAAAAGCTCAGATAGATCCATTAAGAATCTTTCCTTAGTAGCCTCGGAAACACCAAATAAAATTGCTATGTAGTCGTGTTTTTTGTGTTGTTGTTTCTTGTACTTCCATTCTTAAGAGCAGCGTTGTTTCATTAAAGGAGTAATCTTACTTATTTTACAAAGACTTTTATAGTGTTTATTAGTGCCAGGAATTATTCTAAGTACTTTGCAGACATTAACTGATCTATTTCTCATATCCATCTTATGGACAAAGAAATTGAAGCAAAAAGAGGTTAAGTAACTCATCCAAGGTCACCTAGCAAGAAGTGATGGTAACAGATCTGGGAATCCCACTCCATGGCCAGCCTTCACACACACCAGCAGTTTATTATGCTGCCTCTTCCTATGCTCTGCTGCCGAAGATCCCAGGAGCCAAGGACTCCGAGTTTACACGCTTACTTCCTTACAGACAGATTGTAGACAAGTAAGTTTTGTAGGATATCTATAGTGCAATGGATTTATTAAGATGTCTCCAAGTTAAATTGAATCACACCATAAAATGACCTTGGTCTGGTGGTAGTAGTAGTTTAGATCTGCCAAACTAATGAATGCTGTATATATGCTGAGTTCTGTGGAAATTAATAAAAGAAACCTTAACTAAATCAGAGTCAGGAGAGCCTATAGGGGGAGTTCTCATGCTTTATCATACACCATCAAATACTCTCAACAGGAAAAGACATATGTTTGCATCTTCGACAGGAAGTAAAACTACTTTACTACTGAAGGAAGATTTCTCTCTCACCTGGCAACAGCCCAGACAATGAGAAATGCCTCAATCAGTCAATGAGAAGACTTTGCCGCCCCGAACTGTTACTTACCCACAATGGACTTCTGTTTAGAACAGCCCCTCCCTACTCCCCCTTTTTCTTTATAAAATAAAGCCCCTTCCTCTGTCTCTCCAGATTTGCCTATGGTTCGCCATAGCATGTACATCGTGACTTACACTTCTTTTGGCTTATTCCTGAATAAACTCGTTTTGAGAATAAAATAGGTGAATTTGCTTTTGAAGTTGACAGTTCTCACCTCTAGGAGTGTTCTCTAATTAAAGACTAGGTGGTCCGGATGAAAACACTAGAATCAAACTACAGCCTCTGTTTCCCATCTTTGACATCTCTGGTTACCTGTATATAATCTTAGGTGGTCTCTTTGCAGAACAATTAAATGAGAAAGAAGTGTTAATAGTAGTTTTTGTATGTTACTAGCAGCAGAACACTATTTTCCAAAAAAGCAACCCACATCTTACGCAGAAGCCAATATATAAAACAAATTAAAGAAGAATCATTAAGTTTAGGAAGGGGTGCATAGTGACTCAGAACTAAATAATTTGGTCTGTTTTTGACTTCTTTTCTTAGATGATCCTGAGATCATAGTGATGAACTTCACACTTTGCAATGAACTGTACAGCTACACTGAACATATTTGAAAGTTCTAGACTTCCTTGAATTGTTTTAACCTCCCTATTTTTACATGTACCATGATTCTGTTTCCTGACTATGGTTAGTCCTCTGAATTTGACAAGGATAGGAGTTCTTTTCCCAGAGCTCGGTAACAATCCCTGATAAATTGAAAACCACGCAAAAACCGGGCTTTGTTACCATAACATATCTCTATGATATAGATGACTAAAGACATTGCAAAATAACTAAGTATTATGAGCTTTCCCTCAAGGTATTATCAATGCATGCTTAAATGATTCCCAAAGCTACAACAAACTACTTTGGACATGACCTTCATCCATTATGAGATTATCTCTAAAGATGTCAGTGCATTATACACAAGTGCTAATGGTCTTATAAATTTAGAGAAATCTAGGGGCAAAGGAGTTGATTTTCTACTACCTTCTCAATAGAATTTCCAATGAAAGGGTAGGTTGGTTGAATTGAACAGAAACTATGCAGTAACAAATGCCAATAGCCGAATCAAAATTTGTTTATCTCATGACATACATTTATCCTCATAAATAATGTTCAAACTTTATTGATCAGCAATATATTTATATATTCATTTTTACTTACCAAGTCAAGGCTAGAAGCCAGGCTGAGTTGAGGTTCCATGAGTACGTGGGTATGTTTTTATATCAGTGAAACTGTAAAGGGGAATGTTAACATCTCAGTGGGGACCATTTCAGTGTTAAATAAAAATTCAAAATCTTTTCCAATAAAACATGCTACGTAAACACTATTGTTATATGTTTCTCAGTATTACAAAACTTCAAGAGTTAGAAGGAAAGTCTCCTAGGGTCAATGTGCAGTGAATGTATCTTTGGATTTTATCAAATTCTAAATTCTCATGTGCAGATTTTCTTTGAAGAATTATATTGTTAACAATGTATTACAAGCACTATCTTTCTTTGAGGTGAAGTTCTAAAATGTTAGTTTTGCCAAAAACATAATCTTAAACAAGTCAAACAGGCAATTCACCTCAGTGAAAGACCACAGAGAATTGACTACATGGGAAGTCTTAAGTCATAAGTACTTCACTTGATTGCACGTATGCCTGGCTCTCCTGTGGCCAAAATAGATGCCACTTCTTAGAGAAATCCTCTCATGGGTAAATGCCTGCAGAGTTCTGTGGCAAAACGCTGTATAATTCTTCGCATGTACAGGGAAGTAAACCACAAAAAGGAAGTTAGTGACTTAAAGTGACTAAGTGACTTCTGGGCTGGATTTCTTCTATCTTGAATCTCCAGGATTCTCAGGGAGGCTGAGAACTCTCAGATAAAGATGCAATGGCGAAACAAAGCATAAAAACCTGCATATTGAGTCTCAGGGTTCCAGTTCTATTTGCTTTTAGCCATCTGGCATCTCAAGTCATCTATTATATATATATATATATATATATTTTTTTTTTTTTTGAGGAAGTCTAGCCCTGAGCTAACTACTGCCAGTCCTCTTCTTTTTGCTGAGGAAGCCTGGCCCTGAGCTAACATCCGTGTCCATCTTCATCTACTTTTTTATATGTGGGACACCTCCCACAGCATGGCCTGCCAAGCAGTGCCATGTCTGCACCCGGGATCCGAACTGACGAACCCCGGGCTGCTGAGAAGAGGAATGTGGGAACTTAACCGCTGCACCACTGGGCCGGCCCCAATTATTATATATGTTTCTAAAAACTGAGGTTTGTTCTTTTCTGAAATATTTTGAAGTTGAAGAAGTCTATGTATGAAATAGACCACATTATTAATAATTTATATAAGAAATCTATGTGTATTACAGTATTCTGAAAAAAATAGTTCTTTTGGACTATTTGATTCATATTAATATATATTAGAGAGAGAGAAGCAATTACGTAATGATTTTTTCAAATCTGAGCTGTATCACTGCCTCTGCTTCTACTTCTTCATTGGAGAATCTGGATTTCTGTCCTCAAGTCACTCATATATTAATTTTGAAAGTCAATGAAAATATTTTGTTGAAAAGTCTGTGCATAGATTTGTTACATGATGAACCATTAAATTATATAATTACACACAGTTAACCACATATTGTATGCATTTTTGAAATGCTATAATTATAGCAAGAATGATAGCTGTGATAAACGTATTTTCTGAAACATGAAAAATATTTTGGGGTAAACCCCAATTCCCAATATTTGGGGTAATAGTTAAGAGTTCTTTGGGAGGTAAGATGCTACCTAAATACTAGGAGAAATAAGAATTATTTAGTGTATAAAAAATGAACAAATGTGTAAAAGTCACAAGATAAAAGATTTGGGCTAAGTGTAAATAATATTTTGACAGTTAAACAACAATTAAGCTGTTTTGTGGAATAGAAAGTTTCCGTTCGCTGATACTTTCAACTCTGATGAGCAGAGAGAGAATGTAGGGACAAGATTAATTCAAACATATTTATATATTAAACATGTTTTGTGTACCAGGGACTGGGCTGGTGCAGGTACAAAACAAGGATCAGCGCCTGTGTCTTCCCTAATGCAGCGCCCAGTTAGGAGGCAGGTTCTGTGGCCAATAAACGCAGCAAATGAGTTTTCTGCAAGGTGCTTTGAGCAGACAGGGCCAACTACACGTGGGCTAGACTCTGTGGATGGAGCAAAAGACATGTGAGCTGTGGACACTGTTTCTCAGGCGCTTATAATTCAATTGAAAAGAAAAGACAGTCATACATAAAAGAAAATAGTGACAACAAGGATCAGTGCTTACCTAAGTAACCAAAGGATAAAAATGTAGACTGCTTAGAGAGCTCAGGAAAGAGGGCAATTGATATTAGTTGTGATAGAACTGAGGTTCTTTAAGGTTAAATTGATAATAGGTTAAAGTCTCTTGCAAATGATCTTTTCCTTTGACTTCTAAGTGCCTGAGAATGAATTCCATTTTGTTTTTATATTTTATCCATTGCCTAGAGATTATCCTTCAAGTAGTAACATTTAACAAATAATATGAGCAATAATATCTGCTATTATTATTACTATTTTAATGATGTGGGATTTGGCACAGAATGACTTTTGCTCAGAATCGACTTGCCCTGAATTTAGCAGATAAATGCCGGGCTACCATTTCAACATACCATATTTTGATCTTTTGAGTTACTGTTATATTAAGCCATTTCAAACACTGTTTTAACTGCACATTTTAAATGATGTTCCAACAGACTTTTATTTTATTTTTTTTTTATTTTTGGTGAGGAAGATTGGCCCTGAACTAACATCTGTTACCAATCTTCCTCTATTGTTTTTTCTCCCCAAAGCTCCAGTACATAGTTGTATTTCCTAGTTGCAGGTCCTTCTGGTTGTGCTATGTGGGATGCTGCCTCAGCATGGCTTGATGAGTGGTTCTAGGTCCATGCCCAGGATCTGAGCCGGTGAACACCAGGCCACCAAGTGGAGCACACGAACTTCACCACTATGCCACTGGGCTGGCCCCCAGACTTATATTTTTAAAAAGAGTTAAAATAGTGTAACCACTAAAATCTTTTTTGTAAATTTAAATCAAGATGGAAAAAATATACATAATGCAGACTGTACCATCATTGTAAATGACATAATTTCTTGCTATATATAAACTGAAATTTCCACTATCCCATTTATATGATTATTTCCATAGTGAAGTGAAAAGCATGAATTCCCTATTTCAGATGCATTTCCCTACAGTAGCTGAAAAAAATCCTATTCACTTAAGGTCATTCTTGTCTGTTGCAGAGCTCTGAAAGCTGTAGCTCTGAGAGCGTGAATGCTATCTCTTGAATTAAGATGATGCCATTGGGGAATAGGCCTTTTATGTACTCGTTTTACATTTAAAGAAGAGGATTTCTCTGAGGATATAAGTCCAATTCCTTGCTAAACTTTAAATTCAATCGAACCACTTTTTGCAGCTCTTCTTCATTTCTTGATTTATTTTCAATTACAATACATTTAGATATTTGAAATTCTCTAATCTATGTAAATTATAAATTGACTTCATTGACTTCTTATTTAGTGATCAAATGTTAAAACCCAATTACTCTGAATCTCTTTGTCTATCTCTGGTGCTCTAAATCAATTTAGGCATAATTTCACACTATTAGTACAAGTTCTATTCTTTCTAAGCCTTGGAAATAGAAGTAAAGTCTTTAACATATTTAATTCTAATGGATGATATGTATTCCGTTACAAGATTTCAAGTGCAACTGCTCTTAAAAAGACTGTACCATTGGATTCTGAGATCCAAGATGGCGCCGTGAGTAGTCCTCTTTGTCTCTCCCCCTTCGAGTCTACAATTATTTGGACACTTATCGCTTGACAAAGGATATCCAGACAGCATCTCAGGACGTCTGAGATACCCACGCGACTATACATTGGAAGGCGGACGGACTTTCCTCCGGGAGGATGTGGAAATAGGTGAAAACTCTCTGACCCCGACCGAACAGCCTAGTACCCGCAAGCAGCTTTCTTCCAGCGGACGCCCCCCAGAGGATCTACACACATCTAGGGCAGGAGCGAGAACACAACAGAGGAGTGATGGTGGAAACAGGTGACCAGAACCCTACCTAAACCCCCCGCAATTACTCCTAAACGCAGAGGGAAACTTTGGAGTTGCACACCTGAGCCCGCAGGGAGAGTCTCTCCCCACCATTGGCGGGGAGACCCCGCCTGGTGCTCGTGGCGCCCGGAGGGTCCCAGAGAGAGTCGCTGAGGGTACGGAGGTCTCCCAGCTGCCGTTGCCTGCCCTGTGGGAGTAGGGATTGCCGGAGATCTCGGAGAGGACCGGGGCTGGGGGAACTTTCAAAGGCCGGCTCTGCGACCCGGAGGGGAAGCTCTGGAGATCTGCCCAGGCAACAGACAAGACTCTCTGTCTGCCATTAGCAGAGGGGTCACGCCGAGCATTCACGGCTCCGGGAGAGGCCCAGAGAGAATCCCAGAGGGCGGGGCGACCCCCAGCTGCCGTTGCCTGTCCCGTGGGACTAGGGATTGCCGGAGATCTCGGAGAGGACCGGGGCTGGGGGAATTTTCAAGGGCCGGCTCTGCGACCCGGAGGGGAAGCGCCGGAGTTCTGCCCGGGCAGCAGACAAAGCTCTCTGTCTGCCATTAGCAGAGGGGCCACGCCGAGCATTCACGGCTCCGAGAGAGGCCGGGAGAGAATCCCAGAGGGCGGGGCATCCCCAGCTGCCATTGCCCGCCCTGTGGGACTAGGGATAGCTGGAGATCTCGGAGAGGACTGGGGCTGGGGGGAGTTCCAGAGACCCAGCTTCGTAGCCTAGGGGGAAACCCTACAGGCTCACAGCAGCCTTAGGGAAAGCCTCTGCACAGCACCAGTAGAAGGCACCCAGCCGCCAGCCACAAGGCTGGAAGACCCCAGGGCAAAAGCAGCATAGCTAGGTGAACTAACCATAGACTGTAGAAGATGCCAATAGCTCTCCTGCGACCCAAAGAGGACAAGTGAGATTTTGTGGGTGCCGACAGCAACGGAGCGACAAATATAAGTGATCCCACCCCTGGCCGCTGGAAAAGCCCATAAAACCGTTGCAGACCCCAAGGAGAGAGCACATCTAGGTGGGCTGCAACAGTAGGCACCAGCAGCCTTAAGCCCCCCTGTGACGGCCCCCACGGCAAAGGAGGGAATCCAAAGGGCCACTGTGGCTACGAGGAGGGGCCCAGGCCCAGTTAGCAACTGCGGACAGGGTTCCTGGTTGGTGCAGTATAAACAGCTGCTCCCCCACCGCAGCAGCTGAAACAAGTGAAAGGAGCAACTAAACTCTATCTCCATGCGGAGGCACAAATCAACGACATCAAGCAATATGAAAAAATACATTAAATCTCCAGAACAGAAAGAAAGTAACAAATACACAGAAAACAATCCCAAAGAAAATGAGATATATAACCTAAAGGATGATGACTTCAAAACAGCCATCATTAAAATTCTCAATGAGTTAAGAGAGAATTCTGACCGACAACTCAACGAGTTCAGGAGCTATGTCACAAAAGAGTTTGATACGATAAAGAAGAACCAAACAGAAATATTGGAAATGAAGAACACAATAGAGAAGATTAAGAAAAATCTAGATGCTCTGAACAGTAGGACCAATAATATGGAGGAAAGAATTAGCAATTTGGAAGATGGCAATATAGAATTGCTGCAGGCAGAGGAGGAGAGAGAAGCAAGACTAAAAAGAAATGAAGAAACTCTCCGAGAATTATCAGACACAATTAGGAGATGCAACGTAAGGATTATAGGTATACCAGAGGGAGAAGAGAAGGAGAAAGGGGCAGAAAGACTATTCAAAGAAATAATGGCTGAGAACTTCCCAAATCTGGTGAGGGAGATGGATCTTCAGGTGACAGAAGCCAATAGATCTCCAAACTTTATCAATGCAAGAAGACCAACTCCATAGCATATAGTAGTGAAGCTAGCAAAAGTCAACGACAAGGAGAAAATACTAAGGACAGCCAGGCAAAAGAAACTAACCTACAAAGGAACCCCCATCAGGCTATCAGCAGATTTCTCAGCAGTAACTTTACAGGCTAGAAGAGAGTGGAATGATATATTCAAAAATCTGAAGGACAAAAATCTACAGCCGAGAATTCTCTACCCAGCGAAAATATCCTTCAAATACGATGGAGAAATAAAAACTTTCGCAGATAAACAAAAATTAAGGGAGTTCATTGCCACAAAACCTCCTCTTCAGGAAATCCTCAGGAAAACCCTCATTCCTGAAAAATCCAAAAAAGGAAAGGGGCTACAAAACCAAGAGCAGAGGAGATAAGTAGAAGGACAACAACAGAGAGTAGCAGCTCTACATCAGAACAGATTAAACCATGGGACGAGAAACAAAGGAAACTGAAGAAAACTGGAAAACAAGACACAAAATGGTAGTGGTAGGCCCCCACATCTCAATAATCACTCTAAATGTAAATGGATTGAACTCCCCAATCAAAAGATACAGAGTGGCAGGATGGATCAAAGAACAAGATCCAACAATATGCTGTCTCCAGGAAACACACCTCAGCCCCAAAGACAAACACAGACTCAGAGTGAAGGGATGGAGAACAATACTCCAAGCTAATAATGAACAAAAGAAAGCAGGTGTCGCTATACTAATATCAGACAAGGTAGATTTCCAAGCAAAACAGATAAAGAAAGATAAGGAGGGACAGTATATAATGATAAAAGGGACTCTCCACCAAGAAGACATAACACTTATAAATATATACGCACCCAACACAGGAGCACCAAAATTTGTAAAGCAACTCTTAATAGAACTAAAAGAAGACATCAACAACAATACAATAATAGTAGGGGACCTCAACACACCATTAACACCAATGGACAGAACATCCAGACAGAAAATCAACAAGGAAATAATAGAATTAAATGAAAAATTAGACCAGATGGACTTAATAGATATATATAGAACACTTCATCCAAAAACAGCAGGTTACACATTCTTCTCAAGTGCACATGGAACATTCTCAAGGATTGACCATATTTTGGGAACCAAAGCAAACATCAATAAATACAAGAGAGTTGAAATAATATCAAGCATCTTTTCTGATCATAATGCTATTAAACTAGAAATCAACTACAAGAAAAAAGCAGAGAAAGGTGCAAAAATGTGGAGACTAAACAACACGCTTCTCAACAAACAATGGATCATTGAAGAAATTAAAGAAGAAATCAAATTTTATCTGGAGACTAATGAAAATGAGAACACGACATACCAAATCATTTGGGATGCAGCAAAAGCAGTCCTAAGAGGGAAATTCATCGCAATACAGGCTCACCTCACTAAACAAGAAAAAGCTCACATAAGCAACCTCAAACGACACCTAACAGAACTAGAAAAAGAAGAACAAACAAAGCCCAGAGTCAGTAGAAGGAGAGAAATAATAAAAATAAGAGCAGAAATAAACGATATTGAAACAAAAAAGACAATAGAAAGGATCAATGAAACAAAGAGTTGGTTCTTCGAAAGAATTAACAAAATTGACAAACCCCTAGCCAGACTCACCAAGAAAAGAAAAGAGAAATCGCAAATTAATAAAATCAGGAATGACAGAGGAGAAATCACAACAGATACCAATGAAATACAAGAGATCATAAGAGAATACTATGAAAAACTATATGCCAACAAATTGAACAACCTGGAAGAAATGGACAAATTCCTAGACTCCTACAATCTCCCCAAACTGAATCAGGAAGAAATGGAGAATCTGAATAGGCCAATCACAAGTAAGGAAATAGAAACGGTAATCAAAAACCTCCCCAAAAATAAGAGTCCAGGACCAGACGGCTTCTCTGGAGAATTCTACCAAACATTCAAAGAAGACTTAATACCTATTCTCCTCAAACTGTTCCAGAAAATTGAGAAAGATGGAGAACTCCCTAACACATTCTATGAAGCCAACATCACTCTGATCCCCAAACCTGACAAGGACAACACAAAGAAGGAGAACTACAGGCCGATATCACTGATGAACATAGATGCAAAAATCCTCAACAAAATTTTGGCAAACCGATTACAGCAATACATCAAAAAGATTATACACCATGATCAAGTGGGATTTATACCAGGGATACAGGGATGGTTCAACATCCGCAAGTCAATCAACGTAATACACTACATCAACAAAATGAAAAACAAAAACCACATGATCATCTCAATAGATGCAGAGAAAGCACTCGACAAGATCCAACACCCATTTATGATAAAAACCCTCAGTTAAATGGGTATAGAAGGAAAGTACCTCTACATAATAAAGGCCATATATGATAGACCCACAGCCAATATCATACTCAATGGACAAAAACTGAAAGCCATCCCTCTGAGGACAGGAACAAGACAAGGGTGCCCACTTTCACCACTCCTATTCAACATAGTACTGGAGGTGCTGGCCAGAGCAATTCGGCAGGAAAAAGAGATAAAAGGAATCCAAATAGGTAACGAAGAAGTAAAACTCTCGTTGTTTGCAGATGACATGATCTTATATATAGAAAACCCCAAAGAATCCACAGAAAAACTATTAGAAATAATCAACAACTACAGCAAAGTAGCAGGGTATAAAATTAACGTGCATAAATCAGTAGCATTTCTATACACTAACAATGAACTAACAGAAAAAGAACTCAAGAACTCAATCCCATTCACAATCACAATGAAAAGAATAAAATACCTTGGGATAAACTTAACCAAGGAAGTGAAGGATCTATCCAATGAAAACTACAAGACTTTCTTGAAAGAAATTGACGATGACATAAAGAGATGGAAAGACATTCCTTGCACATGGATTGGAAGGATAAACATAGTTAAAATGTCCATACTACCTAAAGCAATATACAGATTCAATGCTATCCCAATCAGAATCCCAAGAACATTCTTCACAGATATTGAACAAACAATCCTAAAATTCATATGGGGCAACAAAAGACCGCGAATTGCTAAAGCAATCCTGAGCAAGAAAAACAAAGCCGGAGGAATCACAATCCCCGATTTCAAAACATACTACAAAGCTACAGTGATCAAAACAGCATGGTACTGGTACAAAAACAGGTCCACAGATCAATGGAACAGAATTGAAAGCCCAGAGATAAAACCACACATCTATGGACAGCTAATCTTCGACAAAGGAGCAGAGGGCCTACAATGGAGAAAAGAAAGTCTCTTCAACAAATGGTGCTGGGAAAACTGGACAGCCACATGCAAAAGATTGAAAATTGACCAGTCTTTTTCACCACACACCAAAATAAACTCAAAATGGATCAAAGACCTAAAGATTAGGCCTGAGACAATAAGTCTTTTGGAAGAGAATATAGGCAGTACACTCTTTGACATCAGTTTCAAAAGAATCTTTTCGGACACTGTAACTCCTCAGTTGAGGGAAACAATAGAAAGAATAAACAAATGGGACATCATCAGACTAAAGAGCTTCTTCAAGGCAAGGGAAAACAGGATTGAAACAAAAAAACAGCTCACTAACTGGGAAAAAATATTTACAAGCCACTTATCCGACAAAGGGTTAATCTCCATAATATACAAAGAACTCACACTGCTTAACAACAAAAAAACAAACAACCCAATCAAAAAATGGGCAGAGGACATGAACAGACATTTCTCAAAAGAAGATATGAATATGGCCAATAGACACATGAAAAGATGTTCATCATCGCTAATCATCAGGGAAATGCAAATCAAAACTACACTAAGATATCACCTGACACCCGTTAGATTGGCAAAAACATCCAAAACCAAGAGTGACAAATGTTGGAGAGGTTGTGGAGAAAAAGGAACCCTCATACACTGTTGGTGGGAATGCAAACTGGTACAGCCACTATGGAAAACAGTATGGAGATTTCTCAAAAAGTTAAAAATAGAAATACCCTATGACCCAGCCATCCCATTACTGGGTATCTATCCTAAGAACCTGATATCAGAAATCTCAAGAGTCCGTTGCACCCCTATGTTCATCGCAGCATTATTTACAATAGCCAAGACGTGGAACCAGCCTACATGCCTAGAAACTGATGATTGGATAAAGAAGATGTGGTATATATACACAATGGAATACTACTCAGCCATAAAAAAAGACAAAATTGGCCCATTCACAACAACGTGGATGGACCTCGAGGGTATTATGTTAAGCGAAATAAGCCAGTCAGAGAAAGACGAACTCTATATGACTCCACTCATAGGTGGAAATTAGTATATTGATAAGGAGATCTGATCGGTGGTTACCAGGGAAAAGGGGGGGTGGGGGGAGGGCACAGAGGGGAAGTGGTGTACCCACAACATGACTAACAAAAATGTACAACTGAAATCTCACAAGGTTGTAATCTATCATAACATTAATAAAAAAAAAAAAAGACTGTACCATTCATTTGAAGTTTGGTACCTGCATTTCTCAATGATTTCATCAATAAAAATATTAATCATAAACATACCAATACAAAAGACTATACTCCTTACATAAGACTTTAAAAAAAAAAATAAGTGAGAAAACAAAACTGTTTCTTCCTTAATGCTGTAACTGACTAATTATTCCAATAAAGTTTAGCAAAATTAAAAATAAACAAAAATGGTAATTATATCTCAAATATTATAGTTTTCTTTGCACGGAATCTATGGTTTTAGCTAATAATGAGGCTTGAGAGTGTTTCTAAAATATACTCCTCTGAATGTTAATATATATGTTGAAGAAATGGATTATATATTTATAGAAATATGCACACTATTGGCATAAACAAAGCCATGTAATTTTATGTCATGCCTTCTAAGTGACTCTTAATATGTTCATTAACACATTAATTATAGTGATACAAGTTCTGCATCATTTTTTATAATTTATTTGGCCATATATTTCATTTGAGATGTTTTCAGCCACAGAGAACAGGAAATACAACTAAACATGGCTTAAAAATTAAGATGGGGGACTTCTGGTTTCTGGATCTTTATGTAAGGAGTTTGAAAGTTGCCACACTATCCTGACAAGAAGCAAAAATCTGAATAGACTGAAAAATCAACAACTATTCTTGGATCCCCAAGAGAGGGGTGGACACAGGGCAAACCACTGCCCCCAAGATTGTAGAGATAGACAGGAGCATTCAGGGAGTCATGGCTTACCAGAGCAGAAACTCATAAGCAAAAGCCAACCTGGGAACCAGTGCTGGGGTAGGAAAACCTGAACTTTAATGATCAAATTGCTAGAGGACAACCCTGAGAGTTTAAAACTCGTGGGGGGAGGGGGCAGTCAGGGGAAGGTCCACGATATTGTGAGATTTACCTTCAGGAGCTTGACCGGTTTTTCATAGTAAATATCAGAGAAAAATTGCCTGAGCTTCTGGCAGGGAGAAGGGAAAAGGAGCCATTTTGAAGTACACCAGAGCATTCTGTTCTTCTTAACAAGGTTTGTCCTCAGGGAAAACAAATTAAGCAGAGTGTAACCAGCTGGGGTATTAATAGAACTTAACTGTCCCAGAGAAAGGAAACACACGACTCGCCATCTCCAGCCTACCATGTCAGAGAACGGAAATACCCAACTCCATCCCACTCTAGCCATGCTCTCCCACCTGAGGGGGGATTAAAAGAGGGAGAAATTCTTGTGAAGTTCACAATCCAGAGGTATAGGCTCTCCAAAGGACTGAGACTTAATCATAGGACTGTAGAGGGCTTCCTCTCCCCCCACACCTCACCATCACATTTCTAAGGCCTATTTACAGAAGTTCCTTTTTCCCCCAAACGTTATGTCTGGCTATTAAGAAAAATTAAAGGCCCATCAAAAGCCAAAAAACACAATTGGAAGAGAGGAGCAAGCAGAACCAGACATGGAAGTGCTGGTGGAATTATCAAACCAGGACTTTAAAACAATTATGACTAATATGCGAAGGACTGTAATGCAGAAAGTAGACAGCATGCAAGAACAGATGGGCAATATAAGCAGGGAGAAGGAAATCCTAGGAAGGAACCAAAAATAAATGCGAGACATGAAAAACAGTATAACAGAAATAAAGAAGGCCTTCCACGGACTTCTTAGGAGACTGGACAGAGGCGAGGAAAGAATCTCTGACATACAGGATATAGCAATAGAATTCTTAAAACCGAAAAGCAAAGAGAGCAAGGACTGAAAAAAACAGAACAGAATATCCAAGGACTGTGGGACAATTACATGAGGTATAACATTCTTCTAACGGGAGTACCAGAAGGGAGAGAAAGGAACAAAAGAAATATTTGAAACAATAATGACTGAGAATTTCCCCAGATTAATGTCAGACACTAATTCATAAATCAAGGAAGCTCAAAGAATAACAGGCTGGATAGACACCAAAACAAACTACACCTAGGCATATTATTTTCAAAACACAGAAAATCAAAGTGAAAGAAAAAAATCTTGAAAGAAGCCAGGGGAAAAACTCTCTTACCTTCAGAGAGGAACAAAGATAAGAATTATATCCAACCTCTCCTCAGAAACCATGCAAAGGAGACTGGAGTGAAATATTTGTGTTCAGAGAAAAAAGCCAGTAACCTAGAATGTTGTACCCTGAAAAATTATCCTTCAAAGGTGAAGGGGAAATAAAGACTTTCTCCATAAAAAAAAAATTGAAAGAATTTGTTGCCAGGTGACTTACCTCACAAGAAATACTAAAAGTAATTATTTAGAGAGAAGGGAAATAATATCAGTCAGAATGTTTGGTCTAAATAAAGAATAGCATCAAAGAAGGAGTAAGTGAAGGTAAATAAAAACTCTTCCTCTTCATGTTCACAACTAATCCAGCAGACAACAGTTTGCTCACAATAAGAATACCAAGAATATAGTTGACAATATACGCTGATGTATATATCATGTATATATGCTTAGGCATGTTTATATTTAACTGAAGTAAATGAAAGTAATGATACAAGGGATGGGAGGGAGGAATTAGTGTTATTTTGTTATCATAAGTTACTTATATTATCTGTGCAGTGGTGGAGCATTATTTGAAAGTGGACTCAGATTAGACGTAAATGTGTATTGTATACCCCAAGGCCAACCACTGAAAAAGTAAAAAAAGAAATATAAATAAAATGCCAAGAAAGGAGAGAAAATAGAATCATATAAAATGCTTAGTTAAAAGAACAAAAGGCAGAAAAAAAGTCAAAAACAAAAATCAGACAAAGAAGAAGAGCGACAAATAGAAAACAGTAATGAACACAGTAAATGTTAATCCAACTACATCAACAGTCACTTTGAATGTCAATGCTCGAAATGCTCCAATTACAAGATAGATATTGTGAGAGCGGATCAAAAACAAGACCAAAATATACGATGTCTACAAGAAACACACTTTAAATATAAAAACATATATAGATTAAAAGTAAATGGATGGAGGAAAATATACCATGGTAACATTAATCAAAACAAAGCAAGATTAGCTATATCAATTTCAGACAGCTGATGCAAAAGCAAGGAAAGTTATCAGGGATAAAGGAAGGGCATTACATAATGATAAAGGGGTCAGTTTTCCAAGAAGATATAAGTCTTAACATGCATGCACCTAACAGCAGAGTGTCAAGCTATGTGAGACAAAAACTAATAGAACTGCAAAGAGAAACAGATGAATTCACTATCACAGTTGGAGGCCTCAACACCCCTCTCTCAGAAATGGACAGATCCAGCAGACAGAAAATCAGTAAAGAAATGGTTGAGGGGCCGCCCAGTGGCTGCCTGGTTAAGTTCATGCACTCTGCTTTTGTGGCCCAAGGTTTCACTGGTTCAGATCCTGGCCACAGACCTAGCATTGCTCATCAAGCCATGCTGAGGCAGTGTCCCACATAGCACAACCAGAAGGACATACAACTACAATATATAACTGTATACTACAGGGCTTTGGAGCAGGAAAGAAGAGAAAAAAAAAATTTGGCAACAGATGTTAGCTCAGGTGCCAATCTTTAAGAAAAAAATAGAAATAGCTGAATTCAACACCACCACTAGTCAACTGGATATAATGGACAGCTAGAAACTACATCATCCATCAACAGCAGAATACACATTTTCTCAAGCCTACATGGAACATTCACTAAGACAGACCACATTCTGGGCCATAAAACAGACCTTAACAAATTTAAAAGACTGGAAACCATACAATGTCTGCCCTCAGACCACAGTCGAATTTTACCAGAAATCAGTAAAAGAAAGATAACTGGAAAATCCCCAAACACATGGAAATTGAAGAACATACTTCTAAATAACACATGGGTCAAAGAATAACTCTCAAGAAAAATTTTAAAATATTTTAAATAAATGAAAATGAAACACAACTTATCAAAATTTGAGGGATGTGGCAAAAGCAGTGCTTAGAGAGAAACTTATAGCATTTAATGCAGATATTTGAATAGAAGAAAGATCTAAAATCTATAATCCAAGTTTTCATCTGAGGAAATTAGAAAAAGAAGAGCACATTAACTCCAAAGTAAGTGGAAGAAAAAAAATAATAAGAATTAGAGCAGAAATCAGTGAAACTGAAAGTGGGAACTCAGTAGAGAAAATCAATGAAACCAAAAGCTGGTACTTTGACAAAATCAGTAAAATCAACAAGCCTCTAATTAGGCTAAGTAAGAGAAAAAGAGAGAGACACAAATCACTAATATCAGAGATGAAAGAGGGGAGTTCACTACAGATCTATGGACATTAACAAGACAATATAGGCATACTACGAAAAACTCTGAATTAGGCTCACCAATTTGATATCATAGATAAAATGGACCAATTTCTTGAAAGACAAAATTTGCCAAAACTCATACAAGAAAAAATTGACAATCTAAATAGGCTTATATTTATTAAAGAAATTGAATCAATAATCAGTAACCTTCCAGAACAGAAAGCACAAAAGCCCAGATGGGTTTACTGGTGAATCCTGCTAAACATTTAAGGGAGAAACGTTATCAGTTCTCTACAATCTCTTTGAGTTAGAAGCAGAGGGAATACTTCCTGACTCACTCTATGAGGCCAGCATTACCCTAACACCCAAACCAGACAAAGATATTAAAAGAAAAGAAAATATCTGTAACTTCTCCTCAATTTTGCTGTGAACTTTAAACTGTTCTAAAAACTAGTCGTAATAAAAAAAAATACCAAAGAAACTAATATAGTTTATCTCAATAAAAAAAATGTCTAAAGGATGGGTAGTTATGTTTGATTGCATGAGTCAATAATGTCACAGCGAAGCCGTATTTTTTTGCAATTCTCAGCTCTGAGATCCTTAATGTGTCAGAATTTCCTCAGCTTTGACTCCAGCATGAAACATGGTAGAAAGTGTTCCAGGTCAAAGTTCTAAACAAAATTACGTTCATTATTTTTATTGCTATACTTTTTTTTTTCTTAAAGGAATCAAGAAATCTCTCTGGGATTCACCAAGTTGATTTATCCTTACAGCTCATTGGCTCAAATTAGACCATACGACCTCTGGCAAAGGGGTTGGAATGACTCTAACAGGTTTGCACTAACCGTCTGTGCTGTGCTGAGGGCTTTGGTGTCAATAACTTGGACCTCCCTAGAGCAAGACTGAAGTTCCATGGAGAAACTTGGGGAAACAGTGATCAATAAAATGAATACTGCGTAAGAACTCTGCTCCTGTGTCTGTACTCTGGAGACTTGAGCAAACAGGTCCTTATCTGTTTTGGGACCTAGGATTCCATGTTTGGCGATATGAAGTCTAACAGTAAACATCTGGGTAGACTATAACGTATCTAATTAAAACGGAAACCAGCAAATTCAAGGAACATCTTTGGATTTTTCTCTTTAAAAGCCATTACCTCTTTTCCTTTTCCTCTGTGTAAAGCTAAACACAATAATGTCATATTTCCATTGAAACCTACATGGAAGAAAAAGTTGATATGTTAGAAAACTTATGAGTGAAAAACACAAGTTTTGCTATTGTTTTTTTGTTTGCTTGACTCCAATCAATACAGTATGAATGTTTAATGCAAACATCTTTTACATATTAAATGTTTTCCTGGGAGATAAATTTTGACACTTCAATCACTTCTTTTGAATACCATTCTAAAACTGGAATTCTATTCATATAAACAGAGGGTTTGAACATGTAAAAATAGAAGATAATAATTATTTTAAATGAGATTTTAAATACATTTTATGAATAACAATGTTCTAATATGATAAAAAAACAAATACTATAAGTAGATATATAATATTGTGTCTGAAATGTGGTTGCCTTAGGGATGATCTTGTGGCAGGAGGATCTGCATCCTAGATGTTATTAGGTCCATCCAGTTATTCCAATTCTTTCTTCTTCCTTACTTCATGCATCACAAATTTATTTACTAATCGGTGTCAGGTTCAATGTGGCAGTATCTCTTCTGTAAAAAAGTACTTAATCTCCTTAGTCAAAGAATTGCTCCATCATCTGGAGTTACCATATTAAAAACATGTAGTTTAAGTATAGGAAATAGTACTGCATTTAATATAAAATGTCTCGCATTAAAGTGTAATATTTTAATATACATGTATTCATCTTTGTAATATTAGGTCTAGCATAAAACTGTGCATATAATAGTTACTTAAAAGACATTTTGTTAATTGATTTGAACTTATTCTCTTAAACATTTTAGGACTTCAACTTATAATTGAAGAAATTTATCTCATCTAGCTTGTCACGTTTTTCTTAAAATATTTGTTATTTAATGTAATTCAGCCTTATTACAAACATTAGCTAATATGTTTGCTTCAAAAAGTCTCCCCTTATCCCATAGGAAGAGTGTTATTTTGTGCTCCTGTTAATGAAGACTTGAATCATAGAATATTGGCTAATGAGCGAGGAGAGGATGCTAACAAAGTTTTGTGGGAATTGAGTATATAATAGAATACTTAATTATGTTGGAGGGAGCTTCTTTCTTTAATGATGAGAATTTACAGAAACAGAGAAGAATCGGAAGAGGGAGATATTCAAACAGAGGTTAGATGTGGAAGTAAGATGATTTTCTGGAGAAGATGGCCAGTTCATTGAAGCAAAGGATACAAGATTTGGATTGAAGATGAGACTAGAGGTGTTCATTAAGGTCAGGAGCATATACTTTGAGCACGTTTGGCTTTCTTGATAGCATATCTACATAAATGCAAGCAAGTAATTTCTTTCATCTTTTACTATCTAGGAGCTATCAACTACTGCTAAATGCTTTCAACAAGTTTTTTATGAAGATAGCTTTAACATTGCTGTTCACGGGTCCTCTTGATTCCTTTATAAACTCAAATATATCTCTTCTGTCTTCCACATCTCTTGAACTCCTTTGCTGCAAAAATTCCTCTTGGTGTATTTACATTTTTTGGTGAATAGAAACACTGGAACAAAATGGTTGTGATTTTGTGAATGGCACACATATGGTAACCACAAAACATCTTAGAAACAAGTCTATTTCATACTTCTCTTTGTTTTTTGTTCAAAAGAACTATTTCAACATGTTGAGGAGAGATTTATAGTAAAAACCCTCCTGTAATCAATTGTCAGAGAATAAGTTTCCCTGCTTCCTCTTTAAAGCCCTCTATGTACCTCTATCTAGGTGAACAGATGATTAACAGATAGGAAGACAAGTTTGGTATGGGGAGGAAATACTGGGGGTTAAGAAATAGGTTTAAATACAATTTCCCCTGGATCAGGCCCGAGACAAAATAATAAACCACCATTTGCAATAAAATAATGACAAAATTATTTACACACAAATATTGCAATAGAAAAATCTTTGCATATAAAGGAGGAGGAAGTTCATTATCTGCGACCAGCCCTCGTGGTCTAGGGGTTAAGATTTGGCGCTCTCACCATTGCAACCTGAGTTCATTTCCTGGTCAAGGAACCACACCACTCCATAGCAACCCATCTGTCAGTTGTCATACTGTGGCGGCTGTGTGTTCCTATGATGCTGAAAGCTATGCCACTGGTATGTCAAATACCAGCAGAGTTATCCATAGTGGACAAGTTTCAGCAGAGTTCTCAGACTAAGATAGACTAGGAAGAAGGACCTGGCCACACACTTCCAAAAAAATTGGCCATGAAAACCCTATGCACAGCAGTGGAGCATCGTCTGATATAGCTCTGGAAGTGAGAGGATGGCCCCAAAAGACCAGGGTCCAACTCTGCTATACACAGTGTCGCTAGGGGGTCAGAATCGACTTGACAGCACTAACAACAAGCTTTCTGTCTCAGTGACTTTAAAATGATATATTTTAGTTGGAACAGTTTGTCTTTCTTAATGTTGAACTGTAGTACTATGTATTTTATGCCTAAGTAATACTGTCACTTTTTATTTGCTAACTTATCCATTTTACCTATAGCACTTCTGTGTATCCATTCAGTTCTAGTGAACCAAACCAGATCTTAAAGCTATAGGATCTCAAAGTCAGATACTTATCATGTTCATAGTACAGTTATGGATTGCTTTAATGATGGGGATATGTTCTGAGAAATGCATCATTAGGCAATTTTGTGGCTGTGTGAACATCATAGAGTGTACTGAAGGGGAACAAAATTGGCCACCATAAAATGTGTCTGTTTAACATGAGGATTATTTTAGACTGATTACTTTTAAGAAACAAAAGACTCAAAGTTTTTCTTGATATCTTCTCCTTAACTGCCTAAAAGAATTCAGGTAAAAAAACCTGTCTCAGGAAGCAAGCTATCACCTTAGCATAACATGAACTAGGTGGTAGACAGGGAGGAACCTAGAAAAGCCTGTTTGTTGGGCTCCCCCTTGTGTTCTTCCATTTCTGTGTAGCCAAACACTTGTTTTCCAAACATTTGCTTTTCACCTACCTGTGAATTGTCTTCTTTCCATTTGAAGTCTTTGCTTTTCCCCATTCTCAACATCTTCTTTTGTCTTTAGCTGAGGATGGTATTTAAGGTAAGGGCTTCAGCCATTTTGATGAGTTATTTGATTTTTCTGGGTTTCTCCTGTGTATACATGTAATTAAACTTTCATTTGTTTTTCTCCTGTTAATCTGTCTCATGTCAATTTAATTTTTAGACCAGTCAGAAGAACCTAGAAGGGTGGAGGAAAATTTCTTCTTCCCTTACAGTACTAGATGGTATAGCCTACTACACACCTAGGCTATGTCGTACTAATCTTATGGGACTACCATTGTATATGTGGTCTGTCGTTGACTGAAATGTCATTTTGTGGCACATGACTGTAAAAGAGAGCTGAACTAAAATGCACAGTAGTTATACCAGATGATCTTACATTATTCAAGTGTCACAAATGAATCACGTATTTTTAAATCACACTAATCATGCTAAATGTATATAAATATGGTGCATTGTTTTTTTTTTAGAGGAAGATTAGCCCTGAGCTAACTACTGCCAGTCCTCCTCTTTTTCTGAAAAAGACTGGCCCTGAGCTAACATCCGTGCCCATCTTCCTCTACTTTATATGTGGGACACCTGCCACCGCATAGTGTGCCAAGCGGTGCCATCTCCACACCCTGGATCCGAACTGGCAAACCCCAGGCCACTGAAGCGGAACATGCGAACTTAACTGCTGCGCCACCAGGCTGGCCCCATAAGGTACATTTCTAATCAGTCACTTAAGACACCCTTAAATTTTCTTGGACACTCTTGGCCTTATTCTCTTTTTTCAAAGACAACTATTTCTTCTTTTTCATTTTTACCAGTTGGTCCAGTAATCATGCATTTGGGTACATGTTTTAAATTATCAAGAGCTGGGAAAAGCTATATGTATTTACTTATTTTAGTGTTAACATAGTGAGAAATGAGAGTCACTCTAAATATCCAATAGTAGGGTATGATCAATTAAAGTCGGGCACAATCCCAACTTAACTTATACTCTCAAACTACTGTTACATAGATTGTATGACAATATAGAAATAAATTCAAACTGGGTAAAATTTTGATATAGACTCTGACTGCAATTACACATATTCTGCTATAGAAAAATGGTTAGAAGGATGATTTGAAAAATAGATAGCCATACACAATCATACAGAAATATATGGACAGAAAAAGAAAACAGATATACAACAGCTGTGTTTAAAATGATAAAATTAAAGGTGACTCTATTTTTCAACGTTTTTATGATGTTGTTGAAATAACTTTATGTTAAAAGTAGGTAAAATTACAACCAAACGTAATTACAGTTATTTATTGCTCTTCATTGGGCGTTTTTTCTAGTTGATGCTATTACACTTAGGAGTTTGGTAAATAAAATGGTCTCCATAGGCAAGTCTCCAAAATATTATTGTTATAAAACAGGACACACAGATTTTTCCAGCAAGAATTTTTTGATACAGTAGCAGTGTTAACATTTGGAAATCATTTTTTGTTGTTGAATATAACACGTCTTAAGGTTGGTATGAAGTGTTTTTATAACTTAGTAGTAATAGAGCACTTATGTTTATAATGATTAACATTGGCGCATGGGGAAGACACAAAGTGAAATGGCTGGGATATGAGTAAGATTTCAAAGGAAACAAATATTAATCTAGGGCCAAGGGAACAATATTTCATCTTAAACAAGGCGATTTTCTGGAACAGTAGGATGGTAGGGTACTTCCTTATTTGTCTAGGCCATACCAAATTAGCACTATTTTTGAGGTGTAATTATTAATAGTACTATCTTTATCTCTCAAAATGTGCAAGTTTAAATGGTAAATTAGTGTTCAATTTATCCTTTTGCTTAGGGGATTAAATATAGCTTGTTGACCTCACAAAGCACACTTGGATTTCGTCTGTGGGATGGAGCAGAAAGTGACTTCGAAAGTAACTGTACAAAATTCTGAGATACAAACTTGGTGGATTGTTGCAGATGTTCTTAGAGAGGTCTATTTCAGATCCAGGTCTTGTTTACCTGATTTCTTACAACTTTCTAATGGAGGTTACATTTTGAGGACCCTGCTTTTTCAGCACTGAGCTCCTTGTCTTTGATGTTGCTATGTTCTGCTTTTATCTTGAAATAACTTTTCACAGTGTTTTGATGATTACTAATGGTTAAAGTCACCAAGTCAGAACATGGCTTTACTTATTCTCTTTTGTAGGCTTAATGAGAATGTCATCGCTGGACCCCTAAGTTCCCCTTTGATAATATACCGAAGTTGGTTTTTCAAACTCATTTTCCAATCATATTGAAAATAAAAGAAAAAGAGATACACACATTTGTGGGGGGCAAGAAAAGAATATGCAAACATGCCTTGGAAGTTTTGCTTTTTTCAGGTGGCTCTTATGTTATCACAAAAACATGAGCATGCCCAGAGGGTAGCCATGTACTTTGGTTATTTCAAATATACAAAGAGACGAAACTATGTTTAACATGGTTTTAGTTGTTGGTTCTACAGCTAGATTACAGAAAAGTCCAGAATGATTTCAAATAGAAGTCTGGGCATTTAAAGCTAAGATTCAAAAATCCTGGAAAGTTTCCTAAACTAACATCTCTTAGATTGAAGTTTCTTTCTAGATGATCTGACAAAATAGCCCATTTCCTGTACACTGCTTCTGTTAAGGCAATTTAAAGAGTTTTCCTATAAAAGTGATGACGAGTCATCATTGTTATCAAATGGAATATAAGTTCCCATAGAACTCATGAGACTGCGCTATGATCTAAGAATAAGGCTAAATGGACATGATCACTGCCCTGTTAGTATTTTCACTCCATGAGGAAATTATCGGCAAGTAGGGGGTACTGAGTGATGACATTTCACTGAGGGGGGAATGAGAATGCAAACAAAGCCCCCTTAATTGTGTTTATTATGTTTCTGGAAAGGCCAAAGAAGTTTCTTGGAGTTAAAAATTGTCTCAATGGCTGAATAGCCAGTTAATGGAGAAATCCGTATGGGAGAGATGACATTTAAAGGAAAAGGGCTTCTAAGTACACAAAGCAGCAGGTGTATGGATTAAACATCAAGTTAAAAGCATACCAAGTAGGGAAAATTTGTGAAAATCAGTGATACAGGGTGTCTTTCAATACGTGGTTTCCAAACAGAAATACGGGTTAAAGATAATGGGACACAAAAGAACCCACAGCAATTATCTGTCCCCGCTTCGGTTTCCAGCCAATTATTCTACCTGTGGCATTGATTTCATCCTCTGCTACCTTCTCTGGGGTTTGCCTTCCTTTTCTCCAGGCTTGATCCTGCTTCTGAGCCTAACAAAAAGGGGCAGGGGACTGATTGCATTTTAATTGCCCAAGATCTTTGGCCTGGAAACCCTCTTACACAAGCCTTTATATACTACCCTTTATCTCATTGAGACTACAATCTCTTGTTGATTTGTCTCTAGGAAAATACAAAAAGCATAGGATAATAAACTCATTATGATATGAATGTTTCCTTTTTATACATATATACATTTTGTTAATTCTGATAAAAATGATCCAATAGAGTGTCCAGCTTGTGGTAGATATTTAATAGATGCTAATTTATCATGATAATAGAAATATTTCCAATTTACCTAGGTTACTTTCCTCTCGATAGTGACAAAAAGACATACTTTATTGGTAGCAATGTTGATCTCTTGCAAACTTTATGTATCTAGTCCTGTGAAAGAAATAAAATCTATTTACCTCAGTAAGGTGACTCCATTTATTGATGAATACAGTTTGCTTACTAGAGGGCCACAAATATGCAGCCTTTTTTCACTTAGCAGGATGTAGTAAAATAACTTGAATTTTGGTGTCAAACTGGATTAAAATTCCTTCTTTTAGGGTATATACAATTATTGTAAATAGAGAAGTAACCCAACATTTCTGAGGTCTCTTCTCTTATCTGAAAAACAAGGACAGGATTGTCTACATTTAAAGTTCAGATTATCATGAAATTCGGTATTTTATCTAATGTGCTAGGTATAGTATCCTGCACAGCATAGGTATTTAATACATGGTAATCATTTTGATTCAGTGTCTTAACCACCAGTCACTGAAAAATTACATGATTTGTCCAAAACACCGTTTTCAATGAGGCATAGTTTCCACTCAGAATTTTTCTCTGGCTTTTTCTTATACATAAAAGAAAATACAACATACTCTTTAGAACAAATTCTTTTTTCCAAATAAGTTCATCTTCTCAACCCATGAACAAACCTTGCTCTCCCACCTTCGCCTGTTTGTGACGTCCCACCTGCTAAGAGCCCAGTTCTCCCTCCTTTTATGCCTGGTTGAGGTCTATCATTTTTTTCAAGGCTGAGCTCAAAACGTTCTTGCCTGTGAGTCCTTTCAATCCCACTCCAGTCCACAACGATCTTATTCTTGAACGCTTTATTTTTTTTCACTCAAATTGGCACAGCTCTATAGATAGAATCCTTGTACACATTTTTTCTCAAACTGTGGGGTTGACAATATATTCTTACACGTGGCCATGACTTGTCTATATAATTTATTTTATTTGAGGTTTTTTTTTTTGATAATAAAAAAACTCTTATTCTGAATCATCTCAATGACAACATTTTAACCAAATATTGTCTAAGAGTTCATGGTCCATATTTGTATTTGCATTTACAATTTTGTTGGGGTCAAGACAGCTCCTATAGAAATGACAGTCAGTATTTAACGTTCAATATACTGAGAAGCACATCTTTCTACCCATAGTTCTAACATCAAAACAGTAACAATCATCAGTATCCACTCTTGCACTTATGTGTAATAAGTTACCAGTAATAGAAACTAAACTTGTTTTTCTGTGCGTGGTAACTCATAATTATAAACAGTTTTAGAGTATAAGATTTCAGTTTTGGAACTGTGGTAGTCACTGTTTGCACCCACCAATATCTATCATAACGTCATTCGGGGACACAAAGTAACGCATACTTCCTAGCCCTCTTAAAGTTAGATGGGGCCACATGACTAGTTCTGATCAATATTCAAGACTGAGGCAGTGAAAATTCTTCTATATGTCATTCCAGTTATTTCTCTGCTTTGGTACCAAGCACAGAGATGGATTTCGATGGCAAAATCTGCCCTAGAGAGTCCCCTGATGTTATGGGCGTGTGACAGAGCTTTATGTGTCAAGCCGCTGAGATTTGGGGTCTGCTGTCATTTTAGCAAAATCTAACCTATGCAGACTAATACAGAGCCTGGGCTATAGCTGTCACTACAGAATCTATATTTTAGCCATTTGCTTTATAAAATAATAGTGTCATAATAATGCTGTTAATTTGAATTTTCATGTTTTTTACTTTTGTTTCTGTTTGACTTGTAAAATTTCTGAAAACAAATGTTTTATTTTTATAGTTCTAGAAATCTATAAGCATAAGAACTTTTCATGACTATTTATGTTTACATGCTTAGTTAATGTTATTATAATGCTACTTTCACTTTACAATAGGAATCTTCAGAAATATTTTGATCTTTTAATGAGGGTCCACATATTACTGAAATTTGAGAAGCACTGGTTTTAACTTTGAATTCATTGATTTTGGAATCAGGCCTGAAGTATGTTCTAAACAGTGCCTCTTACTAGCTGTGTAGCTAGGATATAATTCACAACATTTTGAAGCCTCAATTTTCTTCTGTAAAATTGATATATTAATGCTTTCTTTATATCAGATTTAGGAGGGTTAAGTGAGATATATTTGAAGGTTTATTATAATGCATGTCCATACTAAGTACTCAATGAATGTCAAATAAAAATAATGTTTATTACTTTACCTCTGTCTTTTTTCTAAAATGTTCATAAGTTTTTAAGATTTATAAGATAGAGATTTTATTTGTTTGTTTTTGTTCTTTTACATTTTTATTATTCTTTCCATACTTCTCAGTATAGAGCTGCCATAGAGTAACATCTCTTTTCTAAAAAATCTGTATTGCATTTGATTTAATCTTTCTTATTTCCCTGCAAACACATGGTACAACCCCTAGCACTTACCCCAGAACTCAGCACCTGCCTAAGTGCTCTGAGGAGACAAGCCCAGGTCCAGGATACCCCACCCCACTCAGCTTTTTCTTAATCTCATCTCCTCAAGGCCTTATTTTCAGTATCAAGACTTTTGGGGAAAAAAATTATAAAATCCACACTCATGTGATAGTCAGTGTATGACTTCTCAGGTCACATAAGCCATTCATTCAACAACCATATTCGGTGCTAAAAACACAGTGCTGAGAAAAAGGAGAAACTATTCCTGCCTTCATGAAGCTTTTTGTGGACTGGCAGAGACAGATAAATCAAAGAATTTCATATAAAAATGTGAAATTATGACTGCAGTCAATACTACTAAGGGATACTTCTAAAGAGGAGTGTATGGGCTAACAGGGCTTACATTTAGAGGAAATTCATTGTCAGAGAAGTAAGGGAGAGTTTTCTGAAAAGTGACAATTGACCTAAGGAAGATTGAGCATGAACTGACTGAAGGGCTGGTGGACAAGGGAGAGAGGTTCAGGAGGAAAGGACATGATCAAAAGCCCTGCGGTGGGAAAGAGAATGCAAAATGCAATGGAGACCTGTGTGTCTAAGATGGAGACAAGAAGGAAGAGAGGAGTAAGTACTAACACTGGAGAAATAATTGGGGTCATATGGGCAACATTACAGGCTCTTGCATTTATCCCAAGAGCAATGGGAAGTGATTGAAATGTTTTAAATAGGGCAGAGAAAAGTTGGTTTGGTTGTGTTGTGGTTTTTTTTTTTTTTTTTTTTTTTTTTTACTGAGGCTGAAACGGAGACTATGGGGACCAAAATGGATGCAGGAGAGCAAATATAGCAGCTATAGCTATACCCCAGAAAGAGACGACGGCAGCCTGGAGTAGGGTGGTGGTGGTGGAGACGAAGAGATTAGAACATATTCAAAATACATTTGAGAGGCAAAATTGACAGAACTTGGTGATGGGGAGGCAGACGTCAGAAATGACAACTAGATTTCTACTTTGTGTGTGTGTGTGTGCAAGATTGAATGGTTAGTGCTTCACTTCCCAACTTAGAGAATGTTAGAATAGAAGAGGACACAGGGGAAAGATCACAAATCACATTTTAGACATGTTGAGTTTGAAATGTCTTTAAGACAGACAAAGAAAGACGTTAGGTAGGCAAGTAGACATACATTTCAGTGCTGAAGATTTAAATTCCTGGTGATAACTAAAAGTATGAGTTCAGATGAGATTGCCTAGGTATGAGATTTTCCAGAAAGATTCATGTGGAACAAGGTTGAAGATGTGAGGAACTCCAACATATATTGTCCAAGTAGAGGGGTCTGAAAGTGCAAAAATCAGTAAATAAGGCTGTTGAAATTAAAGAGAATATTTCATCAAGAAAGGAATGGTCAACAGAAGTCAACTAAGATGAATAGTGGAAAGTGAGCTTTGAACTTACAGGCACAGATATGTCTATCAGTGATCTAAGGGAAATCTTTTTATTTGAATGATAGGAATGGAAACCAGACTGAGGTAGATGAAGGGGTGAGTAGGGAGTAAAGAAATAAGAGGCAGGTAGAAACAACTCTTCGTTAAAGTTTAAAGGAAAATATGAGAAAAGGAACAGAATTTGGAGTACCTAAAGTAAGTCTTTATTTATTTATTTATTTATTTATTTGAGGACGATTAGCCCTGAGCTAACTACTACCAGTCCTCCTCTTTTTTGCTGAGGAAGACTGGCCCTGAGCTAACATCCATGCCCATCTTCCTCTACTTTATATATGGGACGCCTACCACAGCATGGCGTGCCAAGTAGTGCCATGTCCGCACCCGGGATCCGGACCAGCGAACCCTGCGTCGCCAAGAAGCGGAACGTGTGAACTTAACCACTGCGCCACCAGGCCGGCCCTAAAGTAAGTCTTTAAACACAGTTATTAGGGCAGGGGTGTGTGTGTGTTTATGAGCATTTACTAAAATAGAAATTTTCTATTTTATTTCCAAATTAATTGCATCTCATATTACATAATAGGTATATCCTTTAAAAGTGAATGAGTCTAAATTCTGTTAAAATGTTTTAGATACAACAGGAAAATGTGTGTGGGAAATAATCTCTTGGTGAATCACTGATTACTTTTGAGCAGTTTTCTACTTACTTCTGTGACTATTTGAGAATTCTATCTTTCCTTAAATCAGCTACACCCATCCACGTTCACGTGCAATAAACATTTGGTCTTGTTAAACACCTAACTTTTAGTGCTGTCTCCCAAATCCTACTGTTATCTGAGTTTATTTGCTACTAAATTTGAACCCAATTCTGTTATTGTTTAGTGTCACGTTTTCACACCCCGGCTAAGGGCTAATCAAATAACATTTTAAATTAAAAAAAAAAAGAAGAGCTGGATCCCTAGGAAAACCATAGCAATATCACTGAAGTTCTCTGATGAAGGTAGTGGAAAGGTGGTAACTATTATTAATATCCTTACACTTAATCTTCCTATGCACATTTTCTTAATGGTTTTGAATATCAAAACAAAAGGAATCCAATTTCTCACCCTAAAAAAAGGCAGGCAATCATGAACTATAACAGGGAAATAGACAACTCTTAATCATGAAAAAGACTTTAATGGCTAAATAAATCAAATCTCACATGTAGAATTTTGAGGATAGGCTTAAAAGAAAGCCACCAATACATCTGATCATGGTAAAATATTACCCATCAATAGCAATTGATGCATGGGTGCAAATGAGTTCTTGCTTAAGTAAACCTGAAGTCTCCTGTAACTTCTAATCATCACCCCCAGGGCAACAGAATGGGTCTGCTTATTCCTCACCTATTGATTGGATCTTTAATATTTTAAGATAGTGTTTATGTCGCTCCAACGCTAGTACTCTGTTTCTCTAACCTGAATATCCATGCCTTCTTAACACAGAACTTCCACTCCTCATCTCTTGATCATTCATCTTCTAACATTTTCCAGTTTGTTTTTATTCCAACTAAACTGTGATGCTCAGATCCTAATGTATTCTATTAACTAATTAATAATCATTTCTATAAATATTTGCTGAGCACTTGCTAGGTGCTGTTTTAGGAACTGAGTGAACAAAGAAGAGGAAAAAGATCCCTGTCTTCATGAGCTTACATACCCCAGGGTATTTTCAAATTTTAATTTAGAAAAAGATTTGACCATCTTTAGCTCTTTTTCTGATCATTTCTCAAAGTCGTTCCGTAACCCTGTAGGTTTTCCTGGGCTTCCTTTTAATGTATTTTTGCCCCATTTCCTGGTTTCTCTTTCATTCAGAAATAGAGTGGGGAACAAGCAAAGATTACGGCAGAAGGTATATTAACTAGCTCTTACTTCCAATGAATCTACTTTTTTGGAGAATATAGCTCACAATTGCTTGTGGGTATAGGTTTACTATGGGGTCAACAGGGAAGTGTTCCCACCAGCACCACCCCAAGAATCTAAACAACAGGAAAGTAAGATTATGTTTTGAAAAGCAAACTATGCACTCAACATAGTACATGGAGCAGACAAATACTTATTTTAAAGTGATAGAGACAACAGGCCTTGGGATAGCACACTTGTTTTCTGATTGAACATATTAGCAATTTAAAGAAAAACTAAGTCAATCAGACAGGGCACATAAGGAGTATGGTCAGTCTTAAAAGCAAAGCAAAGTAAGACTCACAGACGCTTCCTCAAGCCATACTCTAGGCAGAGAGCATCTTATAAGGTTGCTACAAATTCTTTGTAGTCATATTTTTACAGGTGTATCATTATTATGGAGATGGGTACCTCAGCTTTTAGAGTTGCAATGATTATACATTCAAATCTCATACCTAATTCACTTTGTTGTTCTGGGTGTTTGCTGAGGTCCAATCTGATATGTTATTTCTGATTATTTTGCAATAAATAGTCATTTAGCTTTCTAGGCATTAGTCAGCATCTGGAGTCCAATCTACTCTGAGAAACTAAAGAGTTCACCTCTCTGAAACTTGAAGGCGAGGGAAGAGCCGAATCAGGCCTGCAGCGCTTGTAGGGTCCCATCTTGGGGGCTGGTATTTCACCAGGTAGCAACCCTCTACTTTGCCGTGTGCCCCAAGCTCTTTCCATTAAGGAAGACCTGGCTCCTCCATGTTCATCCAGACCTCCACGATGACCATCACCATCGTCACAACTTTTGTGTATGAATAAACATATGTGTGTGCTCAATAACTGGAATTGTCTCATCTCCTTATTTGCCAGGGGATTCTCTCATTTGTAATTGTAACTGTGAGGGTGGATGCATCACTGTCCTATCGAGGGAGAACTCTGCTTGCTGGTTTTGTTCAGTTCTTGCAGGGTCCCTCTTCTCCAGGCAGAGTGGTTAAGTCCCTAAACGCTCTTCAGCAGGGCTTGCATGTCCAGAATCCAGCAATTTGTCCACAGATATCAAGTCAGCAAAGGCAGGGTAAAAGGCAATATTCTTTACTTCTCCTTTTGTTCTCCTCCTAAACCCCCTTTTTGACTTCCGCTTATTCTTTCTTTTCTGAGTTGCCACTCCACCATTTTCCCTTCTCTTCCCCTGAGCCTCTCTCTTCTGGACTCGTTAAGATTTAAAAAAAAGAAAAAAGTAGTTCTTCCATGATGCTTAAGAGAAGAGAATTTTCTTTCAGTTGTCTTAAACATTAGGGCTTCACCTTAAGCTAGGAGGGGGAAAGTGACCCTAGGAGTGTAAATGAAAGAAAAGAAGTAAGACGACACACAGAAAATAATCTGATGAACACTTTGATAAAACTGAGGCACAAAAAGATGAAACAGTTGGCTCCAGATAAGTAAATTAGCAAAAAAGATATCTTAGTTTTTGAGTAAACCCCACTGACACATGTTTAAAGAGTTGTTCATTATTGGGCTAACTGTATGTCCCCGTTTACATGAAAGATGCCCAGGGTCTGCCTCCGTCTCTCTGCCCCCTTTCACTCTCTATCAGTACCCTTTCACCCTCAACAGTGTCCCATTTGGTCTATTGTATGTATAGTTAAGTTCATCATAATTGGAATAATTATGGAGTGTTTCTTGTTTCTGGGTTTATTCATTGTCAGTAGTTTGTGTGGTTTTTTATTTCATCCTGTGTTTGTTTAGTATGCTGTCTGTGCTCTCTTGCAACACATCTAGTTGTTAGAAGTATGGTGTTCTCCACATTTGATGAGTTGGTTTGACTCATCCTTAATATTTATCTGCTGTATTCACTAACGGCACTAGATAGATCTCTTGTCATTCTGTGCTAGTTAAAACTAAGGATAAACTGTGACACCATTTGAAGGACTGTTGAACTTTATCTCTCTTTCGGTTAAAAAATTCTAAAAAAACAGGGGATCAATTCTGAATTTTAAAAATAAACACAAATCATTTTCTCTGTTGAGTAATTAACATCTAATTACATAATTACTTTATCACATGGCTGTGATCAAATCATTATATTTGGCCTTTAAGCAAGCTCTGTGCTCTGAGAGTTTCACACATACGATTAATTGGTTAGGGATTTTTTTTCTTAAAGGGAAGAATATCTACTAGATTTTTTTCTAACATCAAGTAACTGTATATTTAAATACTATATTTAAACACTGTATATTTAAAACTCTATATTTAAGTACGCATTTGATAACTGTGGTTCATTGGTTACAAAAATGGCCCCAATTCTCCATTTTTCCCTATACCACATACTTTGCAATGTGGCTTTGCAGACCTTCTCATCAGGAGGTAGATTCTGTGTTCTCATTTCTCAAATCCGGGCTGGATTTGTGACCTGCTTTATCTGATAGATTATGGCAGAGGTAATCTGCCAGGTCCAAGGCAAAGCTTCAAAAGGCCTTTCACGTCTTTACTTACTTTCTTGCAACTCTGCTGAGCTACCACGAGAACAAGTACAAGCTCGCCTGATGAGTGAGGTCATCCTAGTCATCTCAGTGGATAGCCAGTTGAATGCTAGACATGTGAAGGAGATTATCCTAAAAAAGCCATCATCTAGTCAACCTGTTAGTCATCCAAAAATAAACAAGCAAACCCATCCACTATCAAGTGAGCCTAGCTCAGATCAGCAAAACTAGCTAGCTGACTCATAGACTACCAAGTAATAATAAATGTTTTTGTTTTATGACATTAAGTTTTGGAGCGTGTTGTTACAAAGAGATGGCTGACTGATACAATATCTTTTAGATATTCTTATTTCAATAAACAGAAAACACTTCCAAATAATATAAACAATATAATTTCTCATGACTAGCAAAACAACTCAACCTGAATGTCCGTTTGGTGCTTGAAGGTATCTTAAAATAAATTATAGTTACGCTAAAACCTTTTCTTTCCTCTAAATTGTGTTCCTATTATGTTTGATCACTTTACCCAAGCTAAGAAAATTGGTTGATTATTTCTTTCTACATTTGCTAGTTTCCCTCAATTATTTGCCCTAGCCAATGGATTCTCCATTTAAACATTCATACAGCTACTGCCATAATTTCTAACTACTATCATCACTCTCCTGAATTAATTATCTTGTCTTGAGTCTCTCTTTCTCTTCAAATCAGTCTTATAAAAGTTATTTTGTATAACACACACCTAATTGTATACCTTATTTTCTTAAAAAATGTTCTATATAAAATTTAAATACATATACCCTTTGCACCAGCAAGTATATTCTTTTTATTTGTTTGTTTCTGTGCAGTAAAAACACAAAGATCTCCAGTATAGATAAACAATACTTACTGTAGCACTGTTAGCTCTTATTTTCAAAAGAGCTTATCTGGGTAGTGAATTTATGGGCCATTAAAATCTTCTTCTTTCTACTTTGACAGATTAAAGGACAATAACAATCAAGTTAACAACTTACATGGTGTAAGTCAAAACCAGTTTTTCTCTGATGCTTGTTGCATGGAGATTGAAGTTCAAATGTGTTTGCACATCCAGTATCAACTCCCACCATTTACACTCCCATTCTCATCCCAAATCACATGAGATGCTTCAAATGCCGTTCCTCACTCTTCACTAGGGAAAATCCAGTTCATCTTATGAAACATAGCTTAAAAGACACCATCTGAGTGACATCCTTCTTGACAATGCAATTAGAAGTAATCCCCCATTTGTGTTCTCTCACAACACTTCTTGTTAATATTAATATGGCACTTAACCCATTGTAGTTGGTTTTATACAGCTTGCCCTCCCTGATTGACTGTGAACTCCTTAAAGGCAAATGATTATATAATTTTCATACTTAAATCCTTAGAATCTAATAAAGCGCCTGGCAGGAGATATAAGTGACATTCTATCTATATGTCAATAAGAACACATGTTATGTAGAGTGTGGAGAACTTTCCCTCATTGATTCTCACTACATGTCTCTACAGAGGAGTTGCAATGGGCAATTCATGAGCAAACAATTGCACTTAGAATTATTTTAATATTCCATATTATATTTTAGACTAACAGCAATATTGTTATAGGTATTATTAGCCCCAGTTCATAAATGAAGAAACTTGGAGAGGTAAAGGGAGTTGACGAAAATCACAAAGGTCCTTTAATTCTACAGCTCAGTATCTTTTTTGCTTGACTGGAATGCCTTAGATTTAAGAAAACAATTTTATCGCATATACTATGAGTTAAAACCTCCAAAGTATTCAACTAACTTCGGAGTTCATATATACTGAAAGGTTAAAAGTGTGCATGAATATTTTAAGGTGCAATTTCTTCAGGGTAGGCTTATTAAATGGCTGTGTTTTCCCACATATAGGTTCATTGTAATTCTAGCATCTTGCTAGCCGAAAAAAAATCACGGCTTGTGAAAAATCTGTGATATGAATAACTGCAACAATTGCAAATTATGTCGTGTTTTCAAGACACGACATGAGTGAAAAAACACTCCATTTTCAACATAATTCTCATATCACAACAATAAAACTTCAGTTTGAATTTGTCTGGAAGAACTTCTTCAGAAGTTTTATGAATGACCTTTACTGCACGGCTGTCATCCTCATTTCCTTGAAAGAATTTCTTTTGCTCTCCTTGCATCATGTACGTGTTTTCTGTCTTGAAGTTTGCCTTTCTTTGTGGAGTTAGACAAATGCATAGGGCAAGGATTTGTTTCCTTTGCTGATTCTGTAATACCAGTGCATTCTTTCCAGGGAATAAAAAGAAAATAACTATAATGCTAATAACATACACCAATAAAAGCAATGATGCTATTGACAGTAAGCAAGATATATAATCATCAGTACATAAAAGACACCTGCTGATATGGAGAAAGCGGAAAGAGCTCATTGATTCTTGTTTTTTTTTTATTTATTTGTTTCTTGGTCACTGATCTTATTCTGATCTAGATTTCTTGTCAGACAGTTAAGCACAATTTTATGGGATACTGTAGCTAGAACTCAAAACAAATTTAAACCAATTATGCAACGTTACCCTTGATAAGATACAATTCACTGGCTGAAATTACCTCCTAATTTCAGAAAGGACTCCCATACAGGACAATTAGGCGATCTATTCATCAGGCTCGTCCACGGACAGAGCAAAGGTGTGGAGCAGTTCCATGATATGCCTTTAAATCACAAGTTCATCTGTGCTTATCTGAGAATAGTGTACTCACAGGGTAGGAAATATATTTGGAGATTATGATATCTCAAGAGGGTAAGCTCAATTTTGTCTCTGTGAAAGAGTGATCTTAGTTTACTGTTGGATCTCAGTCACTATATGTCAATTACTATTTCCCATGAGGATTCTTTATGAAATTTTAACGATTCACCAAGAGCAGTATCGTTGGCTTCTACACAGTCATGAATGAATGATGTAAATTTCAGAATGACAAAACTATCTACTTAAAATATCTTGGATGAAAATCTACTAGACTAGCCTCTATTCTCTCTTAACAAGAAAGTTTTAATGAAGAGTTTCAACTAACAACTTACCTAATTCCTTACTTCTTACTCTCATCAAGGAGAGAAAAAAGATTAGGTAAAAGGTAGACATTTCTCATGATATTCAGTTTTTTCCCATGTTCAAGTCAAAACTGAAAATGTCATGAAAAGCAACTTGATGCCTTCTTTCCTTAAATTTCATATAAACCAGACTATACATGGCATTTTTTTCTCCCGATGAAGTAATAGAATTCTGGATGACTGTCTCAATTACAGTTCTTTGGATGCAAGTAATAAAAATGAATTATAAATTATTCAAACAAGAAAAATGGATCCTGGGTGGTCCACAGAGTCAAAACAGAGCTGAAAACCCAGTCCTTGAATTCAAATTATTGGAAGAACAAATACAATTTGCCTTGTGTGGGTTATTTCTTCACTCTGAGTGATAGCAATGGTGCCAGGTACTAGGGTTTCTGCTGTTTCGGGTGGTGAGTCAGGACTTGAACCAGAAAAGGGAAAAGAGATTTTAGACAGACTGAAAAAGCAGATTCCACTGAAGTAATAAGTGACTCATGTGCCAATCTTATTCTCTCCTATGATTATCATCCCACTTATTTCCCTCCTTTGCTCTTTATATTTAGCTCTCACAGTGAGAAAAGAAGGCAACTGTTACTAGCAAACCAAAGATATTGTTATATGAGCCATGATTTGTTTTTTATTATTTGGTGATTTAAGAGCAAGGAGAGACCTGTCATGCCCATGAGGGAGTATTTCACAGCTTCCTAAAGGGGTTTGAGTCAAGAGAAGTAAAGTAACGCCACAGTCATAATCCTTATAGGATTTCCTCTTAGCATGCTGCAGAGTGGAAAACATCGTCCATCGAATTAGAAAATCAACCGCAAGTTCCAACTCCTACATCTCATCTTATGTAAGCTTGGGCAAGTCAATTAATCTCTCTAAATTGTAATTTTATTCATCTGATAATGGGAACGACAATCTGACATACCCAATAGTATTATTGTGAGAATGAATAGATAATTTATTTGAAATAACTTTTGCAACACAAAGACTTAAATGAGTATGAGTTATTGTTAAGTCTAAGTCAATATTTTGGATTTTTTTCTCTTTTCTAATTACTCACATCCTAAATTTTAGAATTTGAATTCTTGGAAATATTTCCTAAATCACTCAAATAACATCACCACCACATTCTTAGATAATTTCTACACTAGAAGGTTCAGGAAGGCAGTGATGAGTTCTGATTTGCTTATAGCTGTAGCTCCATGTCCTTCGGAGCCTAGCATTTTGAAGGTGCTAAATAAATATTTCTTGATTGAATGAATGGAGATTTAGTGCTCAAGAAATCCATTCTTATCCTGAAGATTGGAGTACCAAATATATGGATTCAAGAAGTTTCTGTTTTGTGGAAGTATGACAAACATCATAATTTTTATTTCGCTTTATTTTGTTCCTAACGTAATGAAGTGCTATGCAGGGATCAGTTTTGAAATTAAGAAGTGTCCCATAAAACACACAATTTTTTTGTGTGTTCCTTGGAGTAGTGGCGCCAATTTACTTTTACACACTCTTTGTTTGTATAAAGAAATGACCACAATGGAATGCTCAGTTACACAAAAGTAAAGCAAGTACTTTATTCACTCACTCTTTTCTGGAGAAAAATATGTAAAGACAACACCATGCAGATATTCAAAATGAGGTGCTATGTGTTTTGTCTAGCAGTGTAAGTTGGGTATGTATTTAGTCAGTGTCAGTTGGGTCTGCCTTTAGCCAGTGTCCTAGTCAACTTGGGCTGCTATAACATATTCCCAGAGACTGGGTGCTTGAAGTAACAGACATTTACTTCTCACAGTTCTGGAGGCCAGGAACCCCAAGATCAAGGTGCCAGCAGATCCAAAGTCCGGAGATGGCCTGCTTCCTGGTTTGCAGATGACAGTCTTCTCCTTGTATCCCCATGTGGCAGAGAACAGTGAGAGAGAGAGCAAGCTCTCATGTTTCTTCTTAGAAGGGCAGTAATCCCATTCATGAGGGCTCCTCCCTTATGACCTAAATACCTCCCAAAGCCCCCATCTCTGAATTACCATCACAGTGAGGGTTAAATTTCAACAAATGAAATTTGAGGGGACATTAACACTCAGTCCATAGTAGCCGGGCTGTGCTACAGCAGAGTTAAAAAGTAAGTTTCCTAAGTAAGGATCTAAACATGAATGCCCATGAAAATGTGTTTTTTTTAACTAAGTGCTATCACAGGTGATCTGGCAATCCAGAGGACTGATCTTCTCTTTCTGTTGTACTGGAAGGAATGTTGTGAATAGGACTCAGACTGGATTGCTATCTCTGTGCTCAGACTGTCAACATCCCCTCCCCCTGCATGATATTTAAAATGAAAGAATCCACACTTTGGAAATGTATTGGCAGCTATTTTGATTGCCTTTGTTCAACCATGTAGGCCAGAACACGTCTTGTGGGTCATGGTGAACAGTTTTCTTTCAGTCCATCATTTGGAGCAGGAAAGGAGGGACGCCTTCATTGAACAGGTGATAAGAAACCTCTCTTTCTGGCTCTTTCTTGGGCAGGTAGGGTTGAGTTCTCAACTAGGGTTAAGTTCCACAGCTTTTCTGTCAGTGAAAGGGGCGCTGGCCCCTGCTACAGGCAGCAGACCAGAGAATAAGAAGAAACCAACTGTAGAGAGCTCCCTAGATCTGTGGATACTAGGAGTAATGACTTCTTATTTTTTTTAATGTAATTACCTTTGTTCAATAAAGTTTATATATTTATTTATTATTGATATTTATTTTTCTGTGCCCGAGAGAACAAAGTGAACGGCCATATCTATCACTAAGTCAAATGGTATGTGCAGAACAGCTGCAAATCTAGAGAAGTCCATCACGTGACAGCCTGAGAAACCTGGAGCAGACAGCCAGAGAGACAAGCCTGGCTGAAGTAACCAGACACAGCATGCATGATCCAGAACCTGTATCCTTGGGCACCTCCAGAAGTAGTGAGGGAAAGGAACCGTGTAAGCTTGGATTCCTGCTTTCATACACAAGATATCAGCTGAGACTACTGTTATTGGCTGTTATCACGTAGGCTGACCCTGGATGGCTGGATAATGTAGAACTATGTGGTCATAATAAGCTAGACATAAAATTTCCCTCTTTTTCCTCCCTTCTCCCACTCTCCCTCCACTGCATACCCTCCTTTAAGCCCCAAGCCCCAACAGTAACAGAGCATTTGAGGCTCTGTGACTACAGACACTCATTATTTATTTCTACACTCAGGTGTAGAGTTAAAGAAAAATCTTTGGACAAAAAAAATCTCTCAAGATTCTGCAATGGCCTGTATTGAAAATGTTAAACATTGAATTTATATGGGGAAAACTGTCATAGGTGATTTTAAAGTAAAACAAGACCTGTTTTATTTTCAAATGATTTCTATCACTTTTTCATATTTTTATTTTATTGTGGTAAGAATACAACATGAGACCTACATTCTTAACAAATGTTTAAGTGTATGATAAACTATGGCTGACTATATGTACAACATTATAAAGCAGATCTCTAGAACTTATTCATCTTGCTTAACTGAAACTTTATGCCTACGTATTATTAATTCTTCATTTCTCCTCGCTAGCTCCTGCAAACCACTATTCTACTCATGGATTCTATGAATTTGACTATTTTAGATATTTCATGTAAGTGGAATTATGTAGTATTTGTCTTTCTGTGACTGGCTTATTTCATTTAGCATAATGTCCTCAAGGTTCATCCATGTTGTTAAATATTGCAAAAATTTCCTTCTTTTTATGGGGGAATAATATTTCATTGCATGTATTTACCACATTTTCTTTATTCATCTGTCAAAGGACATTTAGGTCATTTCAACACCGTGGCTATGCTTCAGTGATTGTGAGAGTGCTAACATCTCTTCGAGATCCTGATTTCAATTCTTTCGGATAAATATGCAGAAGTGGGATTGTTGGATAATATGGTAGTTATATTTTTATTTTTTCAGGAAACTCCATACTGCTTTGCATAGCAGCTACACCATTTTGCATTTCCACCCATCACTTTTTAAAACAACTTGGCTCTAGTGTACACTCATGTGCTTTTTCCCAAATGTTTTTCCATTTTTAAAAATTTTAATTCCTGCTATTTATATATATAAAATATATATGTAAAATATAAATATATAAATAAATAAATAATATATATAAACATAAACCTAAATATTTCTATATATTTTTATTTACATAGGGAATAGCTATTTTGAAAATACTGTTTGATACATAAGAAAATATTGATTTTTTATTTTATTGTTTGTGAAAAAATTTTGATGCATGAAAAACAAACTCAGTTCTCAGAAATTTTGCCTTTGGTTCGGAAAAATCAGATGCTGTAAGGAAACACATTCAGAAAGATGTTTTCTTCTCACCTTCTTATAATTAGTACAGGCAAAGGATTTTGCAAAGATTGGCAGTCTTCACAGAATGCTGTGAAGGTCTTGTAGAAATCCTGACAATGCAAATTACTGCGCTTGTTGGTACTTTTCAAGTGGTGAAATACCTAACTACATCACATATAAATTTCTTACCAAGGCCTATTTTTCTATCTGTATCTTTGCAGTGCATTAGTATAAACTCTTGTTTGTTATGACTTCAGGAAGACTAATGATATAGTTTGTTATTGAGTGTATATGCAATGCAGCAATTCTCAACTTTTTTAAAAACATTAAAGGCAAGATGGAATCATGAATGGAAAGACCTCAGTACAGACATCTATCCATGCTCTAGAACAGAAGGTCAGATTAGGTAGATCATTTTCCTTTTCTGCCTCTCTTTCTGCACCCATTAATTAATTGAAAGAACAGAAGGGTCACTTACTCAAGTGCTATGGGGGCCAAACCTAACAAACATGAGAGAAGAGAGCCAGATGTAACACAATGTCAGTGGAGGTGAGCTGTAGAGAAGTAGTAAGTGCGTGCCCTTTTCAACAAGGTCAGTGGCTACTCAACTTCAGGTGATTGCAGAAAGGCAGGCCCAGTATCATAGATTTTTAAATTTGTCAAAAGAAGGAGCAAATTCTGGTTTTATGTCAAATATCCTAGTTTTAAAATGTTGACAACTCAATTAGTTTTTTGAACACTATAAACCACAACATCATAATCAGTATCCTGTTTTTGGTCTATAAGCTGCCAGTTGGCAACCTATGGGCAAAAGAATCTCCAATTATGGTACTAAAATGCCTTTATGGGAGGTGTACTGAGCATTGAACACCTTTTTATGATTCAGAATCATGCAAGGGCTTCCAAGAACTTTAAGGATAGCATTGTGCTAGAGACTGTGGAAAACCCAGTTAGTTAATCCCAAAAATGGTTGACAAAATACCAGCTAAAATTTTTTACGAGATTCTTAATGATTTAGTTGCACACTTGGTACTAAAAGTCACTTTTATTTTCATGATTTTCTTTTAATATTCTCCTTGCCATTTGTGGCTATAGGCATGCAAGGATCAGTACAGCCTGAATTATAGTAGGTACATATAAGTCGAACACGCTACATACTGTTTTGTGCTCTAATTTTGCTTTCAGATTAGAAATTCCTGAAAAAATGCATTATTACCCAAAGCAATCTCTAGAATTAAAACCCAGTGACAAGTGTTGCACCCAAAGCACCTGCTAATAATGGCAGCTTCTACCAGAGACTTTGCCTACAGTCTCTTTGTCAGAAAAAAACCAGCTTTTTGATCTAATTATCATCATTGCCATTGATTATGGTGTTTTTCAAAGAATTAGACTAAAACATAGTGTTGCTTATATGACGAGATCAAATAATGACAAAGGCATGCACACAAAGAGTGTTTGATCTCAATGACAGACTAAACCTTCCAAATTGTTAGTCATTAAGGCGTCATACTGGGAAAGGTTTTATGTGGCACAGATACAAAGCTTCAGCATGGAATTTGGATAAAAAAATAGTTTTCTTGCTTTCCTTTTTTTGAATAACTAATTTACTTCAGAAAGCTGTCAATAAAGTCTACTCCTGTACCTGGATACCTTTTGAGTTTCTAGAAAAAATTATTAGCCCTGGGAAGTGGGACTATGGGTGATCTTTTATGTCAGACATGGTATCCACACCAAAAAGAAGCTGTTTCATCTGAGGAAATTCAAAACCAGTGCAACACACACCCAAAACACTTCTTAGCCAGTCTTTTCTTCAGACACCACTTTCCACTCTGGAAGCATTTTTATCCTTTGTGTTAGCATTTTCACAAGGATGTGTGTTAATGTGCAGGCTCTGCTCAGTTTCCCCCTGTTCAGTACTTGACTGAAATATCAACTTGAAAATGGTGTGATTTGGTTTTCCTTTTGTTAATAGATTACTTTTCCTTTTTATTTTTCTGATTCTCTCTTTCTGAAAATAAATTTTATATGGATCTTTTATATGCTAGATAAGAGTATCCATAGCTCTTAATTTTGCTTTCAAATTGTCCAAATTTTTGTCCTTGTCTACATTTTCCTCTATATCTTTCAAACTTTTCCACAACCACTCTACTAACTTGCCTAACATACTTCTTCCTCGAAATTCCCCTTCAAACCAAACACACATACACAGACACTCACACACACAGAAAGACAGAGGGGAGGGGCCAGCCTGGTGGCGCAGCGGTTAAGAGCTCACATTCCAGTTTGGCGGACTGGGGTTCAGCGGTTAAGATCCCGGGTGTGGACATAGCATCGCTTGGCAAAAGCCATGCTGTGGTAGGCGTCCCACATATAAAGTAGAGGAAGATGGGCACGGATGTGAGCTCAGGGCCAGTCTTCCTCAGCAAAAAGAGGAGGATTGGCAGCAGATGTTAGCTCAGGGCTAATCTTCCTCAAAACAAAACACAAAAAAAAAACATAAAAAAAGAAAGAGAGAGGGGAGGGAGAGGGATTCTTTTTTCTTTTTTTAAGATTGGCACCTGAGCCAACAACTGTTGCCCATGTTTTTTTTTTTTTTTTTCTGTTTTATCTCCCTGAATACCCCTGGTCCTTCTAGTTGTGGCATGTGGGACGCCACCTCAACGTGGTCTGACGAGCGGTGCCATGTCTGACCCAGCAAAACCCTGGGCCGCGGCAGCGGAGTGCATGAACTTAACCACTCAGGCACAGTGCCAGCCCCTCTTCTACTCTTTTTAAAGTTTCACCAGTAATAGCTTATATTTTGTCCTTGTTTTCAGAATGCTTCTTTATCTTAGCAGCTTCTTCTTGTTTTTAAGAATATGCCATCGTCTCTAGCCTTTGTGAGAATGCTAATTAGAAATTTTAAAATTATTTTTATATTTTCATATAGCAAAATTCTCTTTGTAGTTTACAGCTCCATGTATTCTGAAATGTGATAGAGCCTTATGATCATGAATATTACAATCATGATACAGCACAGTTGCATCACGCCTCCAAAAACTACCTTTTGCTTCTTTCCCATACCTCCAATGCCTGGCAACCACACATATGTTCTCCATCCCTGTAGTTTTGCCTCTTCAGAATATAATATAAATGGAATCATATGGTATATCGCTGTTTGAGTCTGGCGTTTTCACCAAGCAAAATACATCTGAGCTTCATCTATGTTACTGCATATATCAATAGTTCCTCTAATTATAATGTTTACTAAAAAGTTTTCTTCTTTTACAAAAGTATGTTTGACCTGCCTGAGATCAATTGTTCTGTTTATTATTTTTTGCTCTTTGTTATGTGATGATAGTTTACATAAATTTCTGACAGTCCTTAATTGCTCTTTTATTATTATAAATGAAGAGCCATGTCATTAATAAAAGTCACTGGCACAAGCTTTTCTGCCTGGGGTGGGTCCTTTTTCATTCGCCTTTCCCCAGAAGAGAGGGAGTGACAGGCCTGTGTGGAGCACTAGGGAATGCTGACTGTCAAGCTTTTCTGGGGGTGGAATGGGGGGTTGCACATATTGAGTGTAGAGAGGGAGGCGATCCTCACACCCATTCAAATGCCAAAGTAGGGACTTTTCAGTGGGAGCAACACTCACACTAATTCCTTGGTCTTCCCTGGCAGATTATTCAATTTCTTTATATAGCAGGGGTTTTGTTTGGTTTCCTTTTAACTAGGAGCAAAGGCCACTGCTGCTTTCCTCTCTCTCTCTGTTGATGTGTGTGTGTCTTGGAAGAGGAAGTCCAGAGGAAGATGTATGTTCAGTGAGCTATTTCAGCGGTTGCGGAGAAAGTCCACCTGTTTCAAGTTTGATGTCTCTCGTCAGCTCTGCTGGAAAAGGACATCTCCCAGTTTAGCAGCAACATTTTCCTCTAGTTTATTCAGCAATAGGAACCAATTGGTTTTTGTTCCCAAAATTCATCATAATTTCTGAAACACTCTTGATCCCACTTCTGTCCTCTGTCTTTTGGTTCAGAGTAAAGGGGGCAAACATTACTGGGAAGAAAAATTCTAGATTCTTTACATGCATTTTGCTACATTTTTTTTTCTCAAACATCTTCTTCAAAATAATTGACATCATATAAGGAAACTGAGCCTTAGGAAACATTTCGAAAATCACTCAGCTCACAAGTAGCAGAGCCACCACTCCAACATACTTCCTCTGGCTTCCAGGGCCAGAGTTAATGAAAGGCTGAACTGCGTCCTGCTTAGGAAGGCAGACTTGGAAGTAAGACTCTGACTCAGATTAATTCACATAGCAAAACAACGGCAATTTAGCTGGGCTTTGTGATAATTATGTGCTTCTGTTTCTCATCCCACTTTTTCTTTTCCTTTCTTAACAAGGGTGATGCTTTTTAACAGCTTAATTGAAGTATCATTTACATACCATAAAATTCAACCACTGTAAGTGTACAATTCAATGATTTATAGTAAGTTTATAGTGTTGGACAACTATCTTGAGAATCCAATTTTAGAAAATATCCATCACTCCAAAGAATTCCCTCGTTTCTATTTGTAGTTAATATCCACACCTACCTCAATCCCAGGCAAACGAGGATCTGCTTTTCATCTCTAAAAATTTGCTTTTTCTGGATTTTTCTTTTTTAAAATTAAATTACATGGAGTATTTTGTGTGGATTCTTTGATTATCATAACATTTTGAAGGTTTGTACTTTTTTGTAGTATATATAAGTGATTCATTCCCTCTTATTGTCAAAAGAGTGATCCATCATAGAGGGTTCCATTTTGTTTATCCATTTGCCAGTTGATGGATATTTCTTTGGATTGTTGCCCCTTTTTGGCTATCATGAATAATGCCATCTTGAACATTCACATACATGTTTTCCTGTGGAGAGAGATGTTCAATTTTGGGAGACTCCTTGGAATGAAATTCCTGGGTCAAACGGAAATGCATGTATAACGTTTAAGAAACTGTCAAACTGCTTTCAAAGCGGCTGAAACATTTTATATTCTTACTAGCAATGTATGAGGATTCATTTGCCCACATCCTTGCCTACATGTGGTAGTAGCTCTCTTATTTTTCTTCTCCCCTCTGCTTTACTGAGGTATAACTGGCAAATAAAAATTGTGTATATTTAAAGTATACGATGTGATAATTTGATATAGGTATACATAATCTTTTTTTTTTTTTAAGATTGGCCCTGAGCTAACATCTGTCGACAATCTTTTTTTTTCTTCTCCCCAAAGCCCCCCAATACATAGTTGTATATTCTAGTTGTAGGTCCTTCTAGTTCTGCTATGTGGGACGCCACCTCAGCATGGCTTGATGAGCAGTGCTAGGTCCGCCCCCATGATCCAACCAGGCAAAACCCTGGGCCGTCTAAGCAGAGCCCACAGACTTAACTAAGCCACGGGGGCAGCCCCTATAATCTGTCTTTTTGATTATAGCTAATCCAGTGGGTGTAAAGTGGAAAATTAATATAGATTTAATTTGTATGTCCTTAAAAAGTACTGATGCCAAGTACCTTTTCATGTGCTTATTAGTTCTTTGTCTATTTTCTTTGGTGAAATATCTGCCAAATCTTTTGCTTGATTTTTTTAAATTATAAAGACTTTATGTTTTTAGATAGTTTTAAGTTCACAGAAAAATTGAGAGAAATGTCCACAGATTTCCCATATACCCCCTGCTCCCACACATGCACAGCCTTCCCCATTATCAACATCCCAGACCAGAGTGGTATATTTGCAGCAATTGATGAACCAACACTGACACATCATGTTTGGCTTTTCTTATTAGTGAGTAGATAGTGTTCTTTGTATATTCTGGATACATGTCCATCAACAGATATATAATTTTCAATTTTTCTCCCATTCTGTGGTTTGTCTTAATGGGGTCCTTTGAAGTGCAAAAGATTTTAACTATAATGAAGTCTAATGTAACTCCTTTTTTGTTAACCATGTTCATGGTGTCATATCTAAGATACTTTGCCTAAACCAGCATCACAAAGATTTTTCTCTTCTTCAAAAACTTTTATAGTTTTATGTTTAACACTAAGATCTATGATATATTTTGAATTAATTTTTAACAAGATGTAAGGTATTTTGCACATGAACATTCAATTATTTCAGCACCATTGTGGAAATCTATTCTTTCCCCATTGCTTTTGTATCCTTGTCAAAAATCAGTTGACTATATTTGTGTGAGTCTATTTCTGGGCTCTCTATTCTGCTACATTGGTCTATATGTTTACCTTTTTGCCAATACATAATACCTTGACTGGTAAAATCAGTCATGAAATCAGGGAGTGTGTATACACCAACTTTGTTCTTTGTCAAAATTGTTTTGGCTCTTCTAGTTACTTTGTCTTTTCATTTGAATTTTAGTATCACCTTGCCAGTATCTAAAAAAATGTTTGCTGAGATTTTGATAAGAATTGTGTTAAATCTATATATCAATTTGGGAAGAACTGCAATCTTGATAATACTGAGTCTTCAAATCCATTAACATGAATGACTCTACATTTATTTAGATCTGTATTAGTTTATCTCAGCAATGTTTTGTAGGTTTTAATGTACAAATCTTGCACTTCTTTAATTTTTTTCCAAAAATTTTATTATTTTTATGCTATTTTGGTTACTCTAGAGATTACTTTATTTACATAATCTACATCAGATTAATGTTAATTTACCTTCCTGATGGTAAAATATAGAATGTCACTCCAATATGGATCTGTTCGTTCACTCCTCCCTTGTACTAATACTGTATGTATGTGTGTGTATATAAAATAAACCAAAATGTATAGTATTATAATTATAGCTTTATACAATCTTACATCAGTACAGGAAAAGAAATGAAATTTTAGTATGTACCTCTTTTTAACCCTATCTCATGTTATTATAATTATTGGGTTTTTTTTTTCTCACTAGACAGTGAACTCCTTGGAAATAGTATCTATCTACAAAATCTGTGTATCAATATACTTTTATGAAATAACCTTTCTTTATCTGGATATTGCAAGTGATGTAGAATTACCCAAGCAGCAATAACTATGTAAAGTTTTTAGCTATGTAAAATTTAATACTTTAGTATTCATCAATACCAACAATGATAAAAAGGAGTGGCAAGAGTAATACACATTTAAACGCTTCCGGAACGAGTACGTTCCCACTAACGTTCTTCGGTTTGTTTTTGCCTCACTCTATTGATTGTTCCACCCTGGTGAGGGTTTTACAGAGAACAGTTATTAGCTGAACAGCCTTGGGTCAAAGCCTAGAGAGTAATTTTTTAGTTGTGCTCCTTTTATTATTTTCTCTTAGTTCCACATACACAGAAAAGTTGGAAAAAAAATGTGCAATCCTGCATGAAATGTTAGAAAATTGTAAATGATGTATGAGATTTAAAAAAAATACCCTCGTCTAAAAACCAACACGCAGAGAGTGCAAATGTTCTTGAACTGCTCTTTGTAAGACGAAGCCCTGACAACTATCTCCTCTAAATAATAGACAACTTTAACTTTTTAAAAAGGAAAGGCTAAAAAAAAGAGAGGAAGAAACTTTCTAGTTTCTTTAGAGGTTGGCTTTTGCTATCTTCTTAGACAAGAACTCTATACCTCTCTCAATGGAAACGTTATACGTCAGGTACGCTAGTCAATACTTGAGCTAAATATTGGATGGAAGGATCACGCAATTTCTGCTGCTTTTAATATACACAAATGCCAGGAAGTGAATTCTTTTACCAAAATTTTTAGTTTAGTGTCAGACTGAGATAACACTACACCTGCCCTACATATGACAGCAACTTTTATAAACCTTTCCTCTTTGTTTTGTATACAGCAAACACACACACACTCATACTCAGTGAATCTTCACCTTGATCGCCATAAATGCACTGCCTCTTTATGTATTTATAAGCATATGCATATATAAAACATATATATACATATTTTTTGTGTATATATAAACACATAAAACATAAACCATATAAAACATATAAACACATGAAACATAAGGCATATAAAACATATTTATATATAAAATCAAGCACTAAATCAGTTTGAAATAAATTCAATGTGTAAGGGACAGAAAAAATATACACATTATATTTTAATTTCTAGGACAGGAATAATATTGACAAAATGGTTTCTTATTTGATATCAGGGCTCTCAATGTTTTTTTTTTTTATGAGATTTACTGTAAGAAAGAAATTACATTCTGGACACATTCCCATGGTATGACCAGATTTTTTAAGCATTGTGGTATTGATGCTAGAGCCAAATAAGATAATAAGAGGCAGGTAATACGCATTTCCCAGCTAACTGTCTAGACACTTTTCCAGTAATTAAGGGCTCTTCTATGTGTCATATCACATGGTTTATCAGGCAATGAGCTGCTGGCCCAGGATTGGAGCAAATACCAGCCTGGTCCACTGCAGGAAATAAGAATCTCAGAGCTGTTCCAGTTCAACCTCTTTTAAGCTCCAATTTCCTCCCCAAGTCTTGCCTTTAACGAACCTCTGACAGGTCTCAGAATTTGCTGACAAGGATTTGTAAGTGGAGGATTCTCCTTCTCTCTTGTCCAGCAGGTTGGAGGGAGGAGTTCCTAAGAATTCAATGAGTTCAGGTAAATGGCTTTTGCTCTAACAACTTGGAACTCAAAATGCATTTTCCTACAGACACATACTGGAAGACGCTTCACAATATAGGATTAACAAAACTATAATTGAAAGGTAGTGTTCATTAAACAGTAGTTTCCTGTACTTAAATGTCGAACTATCAATTACAATCTTTTTTCTAAGGGAAAATATAAGCTGAAGTACAATCAAGTAACTTGAAAATGGACTTTCATAATGCAACCAAGTTTTTAAAAAAGAGATAGCCTCTAATGAAAGTCCCATAGAAAAATAATTGTTACTTTATGTTAACTTCATATATTTCAAAATACTATTCAAAATTTTTAAAAGGATTTGAACCATGTTTCTAAGAGAAGGTGGAAAATTTTGCAGACAAATGAGACGAAGAAGCAAATAGAATAAAAATCTTAGAATTTTAAGTTAAAAGCACGTGATCTCTGGAGTCAGACAGTAGTAATTACAAATTTGTGCTCTTATATCTATTAGCTAGGTGATTTTAGGTATTTTGCTTCATTTTTCTGTTGCTTCATCTTAAATGAAGATAATAATACTGATATCAAAAGGAAGTCATAGGATTGAATGAGATAATGGAAAATTTCACCTAAATACCTGGAATAGAGTTATCATTTAAAATTTTAATTCCCTACTTCTCACTTTCCCCATGGGTTCTTTGAGAATATCTTTTAGCTCCTGCTATTTTGGTGGTTAGTCAATTTTATCATGCAGTGACTTTTTATTTAGAGATCATTATTGCTGAGTTACGCTATTCATTAAGCATCCTACTAGAAGGAAGACTGACATCTATTTTGCCCTCCTAAGCCAGTTGGCTCACCTACAGAAAGTTGACAATAAAACCGTCATAGACTTTGACTGATGGCCCAATACACAGATTATTGGTCATCACAAATTCATCCATCCCATATTTTGAGTGACTTACTGATTATTTGCAGCTCATGAAGGTATTGTTAGCGAACAGGCAGTAGTTCAGTTTGTTACCACCATGAATACACAAGCAGGTCATTTATCGCAACCCCTTGAATCTCTGCAATACCAATATCTATACATGGCAGATTCTCATTATTCAGGTAATTGCGTTCTATAAAGTCACCATGAACACCGAATTGGTGAATACCGAACCGTTGCTCCTAAGGGAAATATGAGCTTAGGTTCCTCTAATCCTCTGGTCACAACATTTACATCAATCAATATATAATCTTGTTTTATATGTGTTTGTGTTTAAAGACATTTTATTTAATACATGTTGGTGATTCATAAACATTGAACTCATGGCCAGCAGCACTGTAACTCACGCCTGAGCGAAGCTTATCTAACACACGTATTTTCTCTGTAAGGCACATCACAGCCTTCTTGCGCTTAGGAACCCTAGACAGCACTTCAGCACTATTTTGGGGGCCATTTTATACAGTGAAGTCACCAACAAAAGGCACAAAATGTGACACTAAAAAGACTACAAAAAGGACACTTGTTTACAGTATTAGAGATGTGACAAGAAGGCAGAGTGTCGGCTTGTTCCACCTCACTGGTAACATGTATGTCTGGCAACTCAAATTTTTTGCCCCATTTTGCATGTCCTTAAATGAATGCCAAAGTACCGTGAGTATTGATTTTGGATTTAAAAGGAAATGTTAGCAAGTAGGTGAACTTACAAACATAGAATCAAAAAATGAGGATTGGCTATAATTTTAGATGGTATCATTCTTGAAAATCTGCCTCTGAATTTATTTTATCTTCTCTCATGTTCTTTTTAATTAAATATAATATTTTTAATTTTAAATTGCTAATTTATACTAATCAAAATTTTCAATATATATGAGATAATTCAGGGTCAACCATGCTATGAAAGTTTGTGTTTGGATCCTCAGAAATTCTTTAAACAGATATAAATATTATTATAATGACAATTTATTTCAGTTCCAGGTAAAAGCAAGCCATCAGCCTTTCAGGGATCTGCAAGGAGTCCCAGAAAAAGATTTGAGAAGAATGGTGTATATTCGGAAGATCTTATTCCAAAATATTGGAAAGATGACTATAATATAAGTAAAATTGCTGAGGAGCAGTACTGACAAGAGTAAAGAGCTTGAGTATGAAGTGGTTCCAATCCACCTACCATGTGATTCTCTCCAACAGTGCTTAGTAGCCCAGGTGTAAGACAAGAAGTGTTGAATAGCTATATTGATCCAAGGAGAAAAGTTACAGTAAGTGCAGTAGAGAACAGAGTACAAAACAATTGGATATGTGACAATAGAATAGTTGAGTTGCAACATGGCATCTGTACTAGTTAGGAAGCCGATAGGGACAAAAGTGAGTTGGGTTGGAGAAATCTAAGGCTTCGGTGAAATCAAACAGATTTACTTAGAATATGAACTGAAAGAGATAAAGATAATGAAGTTGTCATCAGATATTCTATGTTAAAGCTTAAATTTATAGGGGTATAATAGTTTGGTCTGCTGAAAAAGCCCAGAGATTCCCAAAAGATATGAGGATGAAGGGGTTAAATTGATTGGTTCCCGGTAAAGAAATTTTCAGTGTGGAGGATTGGATTACTCATATTTATTCCGATGATTGAAGTTCCTGGAGTAGAGAATAAAGTGAGTTAGATGTCAGCCTCCATTATGAATAACGGATGGCAACCCTGTAGATAAAATTACAAGTAGCAACAGAAGATGGAAGATACTGTAGTCTGAAGTCATGAACCTCAGGAGGGAAGTACTTATATGTGAGGGAAGTAGAATAACCATCTGAAATTGGAAATAGGGAACTGGGAGGATGCCAATGTCATCTCAGACTCCCGCGTTCTCAGTAGTGTAGGAGGATGAGAGAATACCATGTTCCCTTTAGGAGAGCTGCAGGGGAGATTAGTATGCTGAGGCTGAGAGCCAAAGTTAAATTATGTCAACTATGTTCAGAGGAAATCCTGTGCAGAGGCTTAGGATTTAAAGTGTAGATTTACAATGAAACATGGTTTCTAAAGAACAGGGTTAAAAAAAAATTGGGAAGGTAGTGTGGGAGTGGCAATACAAGGCGAAGCAGAGGGTGCAGAGGAAAAGGCTGGGCAAAAAGAGACAGAAGATATGTTGGGTTTGTATATTTCATTGTGTTTAAGGATAACCGGAGTCAAAGTGCTTGATGGCTTTAACAGGTAACATGATTCTCAGCAGAAGCAGGGGAAAACTCAGGTAGTATTACAGATCTGAGCAGTTTAGCAGTCTGCGATCCTGGTTCACCAGTCTGATAGCTCTAATCTTCCCCATACATGTGGCTGGAGTGGGGCCAATTTGTGTGCATGTATGTTCAAAAAGAAGAAAATCTATGCATGTATGTTCAATGAACTGGGAGGAAACTGCTGATCCAAGTGGGGTCAGTGACCTCTTCCCCGGAGATTTTTGGGATGGTGATAAAGACTGCCAGAGTCTAGCTGGTGGAGAAAGCTGTGAGGTGCCATATTCAGGAGCTGGTAGTAGCCATTTCTCTTGTCGTGTAGACCAGAGGAGGGGGGATTTTACTGTATTTTAAAGGAGAATCACAGTTTTGTCTCTGGAGAGAATGATTCCTCTAAGATTAAGAGAATAAATATCAAAAACCTTAAGAACTTGTAGTTATGTGTTTATTTCATGTTTTAATTTTAAGTAATCAATTTCTTTCTCTACTAGAAAAGGAAATTAACAAGTTTACTACTGCTTTTGTTGTGTTCGTATGTGCATGTGTATATACTATGTGTGTATACATACTACCTGTGTGTGTGCATGCATGCGTGCATCTATATATATATAAGCATACTTATACCGTCTGTATACACCTCATGTATATTCGCTCATGCTGTTGTTTTATCTATAAACTGTTACTTTTGATTCATGGTTTTGTTATGCTTTCTTCCATTTCTTGACACATTTTCTTCTAGACTGTCTTCATCTTCAGTCTTTTTAAATGGTATGTTTCTCTTTTCTTCCTCTTCTGTTCTATTTTCTTCTTAATTCTACCTTTTATAAATAGGAGATAACCTTAACATTTATTTGGGATAGTAAAATTCACTTGATTTCTCCTTGACTTTTTCCACCTTAGGAGAAAAAAAAAATCTTTCTTTATAATCTGTAGCTTGAAATCTGTTCTAGCTTCTTATTTTTCTGTAATCTGAGGGCATGGGGAGAGGTGGCATAGAGAATGGTAAGTTAAGGCTATGTATAGACCCTTTGTTTTGAGAATATGGACTCACATCTTTTTGGGGATGTGTGAAATGTTCTAAAAGAGTGTCAACAAAACACAGACAGAAGTGTATCCTATTTCTAAGGAGAATACCCCTGAACCTGGACCGTTTCCAGCACGGAGCCCTGGAAATCGTAAGCTCCAGTACTTTGTCCCGGATCTCCTTCTGAAGTACTAGGGTACCAAGATACTGACATCCTTAGCGATTGGTAGAATGTTCTATTTTTAAGTGATTTTCCATGTATTTCTCTTGTTCATTTCTCTTCTGACTGATTGCATGTACTTTGGGGAGGCGAGTATATTAGTGAAGATTGTGAGGAATTTTTCTACTTACCTCCTTTCCCCAGAACAGCATTTGGAATTTGGGACAGAGAGTTGGGATCCAATCTGACCAGTAAGAATTTTCTTTTTATATGCTTACCCATCATTTTAGGGAAAATAACCATACTTCAACGATAAAACTTTGGCTAAATTCCACCCTTCCATGTTCAGATCTCTCTGATTTCGGTGACAGGTCTTGTGTGATCTGACTTTATTCTGCCACCATTACTCAAGACTCTCAATACTCATTTTAAATAGAGAAAAATATTGAGGCCAAAAACATTCCCTAGTTCACCCAAGTTTACTCATCAAATAAGAGTGTTTTTAATTTACAGAAATTGTTGAACTTTTTAGTGAAACTTTTAAGTGACTACATTTAAGAAAAATATAACCAGGGTCATTTTGAAAAAAATATAAATTTACTCTTAAATATCATTTGCGAACTTCTTGACTATTATTTTTCTATGCATCTGATTTTTTAAAAAAAAGAAATTGAATGGAATATGAATCTAGCTATTAAAGGTCAAAATATTAAATTTATGTTAAGCGTAAAAACTCTAAACCTAATTCCTATTTTTATACCATCACTAAGCCAAATACACCAGGGAATTATAATCTTTTTCTGGATTGACCAACAATACTAAATAAATACTAGTACTTTGCTAGTAATTTCTTAAGCTAGAGCAATGTAACCAAAAAAAGAAATTTAAAGCAAATAAGGCTACAACTCCTAGAGTTACCAATTCTCTAACTAAATGTCTGAAGGATGTTTTTGCAGAAATACCAAATTGTGATTCTTTTCTCAAATACTGAATCAAGGCTTGCTAAATCTAATCACAAGACCAGAGTCTTCAGTGCTCTGTCAAAGGGTTTACCTTCATCCACTATACAGAAAAGAGCCATAGACCCTTAGGACAGGTGTCTGGATAAATTGTCAGTAGTTGATTTGAGAAATAAAAATCAAACTGTCTCTGGTAGATGTCAGCGGTTTTCCTCTCATTTGTACCAATATGGAAACATTCGAAAGGTCAGCTTCAGTGGAAAACCCCCTCAATCCTTAGGAGACAGTCAGGTTTATGGTCTTAAGTGTCTCTCTCTTTTCTTTTCTTTCTTTTCTCTTTCTCTAACTTAGTTTCTGTTTGTTTGTTTGTTTTAAATTTTGTTGAGACCAGTGCTACTATGCTCCTCATTTAGCTCCCAAACGAGTCTTTTGTTCTTAACCAGTAGGTTGGCTAGTTCCCAATTCCTCTTTTTTTGCAAAAAGAATATCTTTTTTCTTTCACTGCTGTGGTTCAGCTGCTCTGCTATCTGCCTGCCTTTAGAGATGACTGACTCCATGATTATTTTATGTGTACTGAATTCAGCAAATATTGTAAGGACAACTGTTTCCTGTATTGAGTTCCTCTATGCCACTACCAGGAAGCTGCTGCATCATCCACAGCTCAAATATCCATCCACAGCTCATGGTATCTGTTTACTGAGTTGTATTCTTTTGTGGGGGAAAAATCCAATTTTGATCACAATGCTTTCCTATATTTTTTACATAACTGTTACTTTATTAAATAAAACTCTAACAATTTTTTCCAAACCATTTCCATGTCATATTTTGCATCTAACACTGTCATATTCCATATCTAACACTATCCAACAGAGCATAAACATACAGGTGAATACAAACGGGAGAAATGTAAGGTGTAAGAACAGAGTGAATATACTAAGAAAGTGCTGGAACAGAATCCAGATAATTAATAAAGTGGTTACTCAGTGAAGTAATCACAGCTGAGACCAGGGCTGATGCAGTGTGCACATGGTCAGTCCAGGCTCACTGATGCATAGACCCAGCTATTGCTGATGAGTCACAGTGTTCAATACGAACAATAGCAGCATGTCTACTGTCACGGTTCCCGATCGCATGCAGGAGAGCACGCTGGCAGTCCTTAGGCGGTCAGAGTGGAGGACGACTCACCCATCAAAACTCAACTGAAACTTAACTTCCTCGGTAAGGCCTTCTCCAGCTCTCAGGCAAAGATAGGTCATCCTGCCTCAGGTTCCACAGAAGCTGAAGTATATTGCTAATATGACACCTATAATATACTATTTTTTTAAATTTTTAAATTTTATTTCTTTACTTATTTATTTTTATTGTGGTAATATGGGTTTACAACATTATATAAATTTCAATTGTACATCGTTATATATTTCGATTTCTGTGTACATTACATCATGCTCACCACCCACAGATGAGTTACCATCCATCCCCACACACACGTGCCGAATCACCCCTCTCACCCTCCTCCCTCTGCCCTTCCCCTCTGGTAACCACCACTCCAGTCTCTGTCTCTATGTGTTTGTTTGTCATTGTTTTTATCATCTACTTATAAGTGAGATCATACAGTATTTGACTTTCTCCCTCTGACCTATTTCACTTAGTATAATACCCTCAATGTCCATGCATGTCATCACAAATAGCCAGATTATATCATTTCTTATGGCTGAGTAGTATTCCATTGTGTATACATACATCTTCTTTATCCATTCGTCCCTTGATGGGCACCTAGGTTGTTTCCAAGTCTTGGCTATTGTATATAATGCTGCAATGAACATAGGGGTGCATGTATCTTTATGCATTTGTGTTTTCATGTTCTTTGGAAAAATAACCATCAGTGGAATAGCTGAAACATATGGTAGGTCTGTTCTTAATTTTTTGAGGAATCTCCATACTGCTTTCCACAGTGGCTGCACCAGTTTACACTCCCACTAGCAGTGTACCAGGGTTCCCTTCTTTCCACATCCGCTCCAACACTTATTGTTTCCTGTCCTGTAAATTATAGCCACTCTGATGGGAGTGAGCTGATATCTCATTGTAGTTTTGATTTGCATTTCCCTAATAGTTAATGACATTGATGTTGAACATCCTTTCATGTGTCTGGTGGCCATCTGCATATCTTCTTTGGAGAAATCTCTGTTCAGATCTTTTGCCCATTTTTTAATTGAGTTGTTAGTTTTTTCATTGTTGAGATGTATGGGTTCTTTGTGTATTTTGGATACTAACCCCTTATCTGGTATATGGTTTGCAAATATCTTCTCCCAATTGTTAGGTTGTCTTTTCATCTTGTTGATGGTTTCCTTTGCTGTACAGAAGCTTTTTAGTTTGATGTAGTCTAAGTTGTTTATTTTTTCTATTGTTTCCCTTACCGGGTCAGCCATCGTACTTGAAAATATGCTGCTAAGACCCATGTCAAAGAGCGTACTGCCTATGTTTTCTTCTAGAAAGTTTAATGGTTTCAGGTCTTACATTCAAGTCTTTAATCCATTTTGAGTTAATTTTTGTGCATGGTATAAGATAATGGTCTACTTTCATTCTGTTGCATGTGTCTGGCCAGTTTTCCCAACACCATTTATTGAAGAGATTTTCCTTTCTCCATTCTATGCTCCTGGCTCCCTTGTTGAAAATTAGCTGTCCATAGATGTGTGGGTTTATTTCTGGGCTCTGGATTGTGTTCCATCGATCTGTGTGTCTGGTTTTGTGCCAGTACCATGCTGTTTTAGTTACCATAGCTTTGTAGTATATTTTGAAATCAGGGAGTGTGACACCTCCAGGTTTGTTCTTTTTTCTCAGGACTCCTTTGGCTATTCAGAGTCTTTTCTTGTTCCATATAAATTTTAGGGTTCTTTGTTCTATTTCTGTGAAAAATGTTGTTGGAATATAACAAACTATTGTCATTATCTTCCCACTGATCAGTCTCATCCACAGGACTTCAGTTGGAGGCGGATGGAAAAGGGAGCTATTATAATCTCTTGTTGATTTTTCAAACCATAAACACCTGTGCAACTGCAGCAAGAACTTTTTTCATGGTTTTTCTGAATTTTGCCTCCTATTCACACCTACACACAAATTTTTCTTTTAACTGCCCTTTCCATGTATATTGATTTAATAGTTTATCTTTGCTGTCACACTACCTCAACTATAGGATTGAAGCCCTGGGTCATAAGTTTTAGTGACACAAACAGTCTCTAATGTTCTTCAGATACAGGAATCTTTTCTCTTCAACAAGAATTTGAGTATATGCCTGATATTGTACAAGCAAGCATACAGTACAGTACAGGACAACAATCCTTTATCTACACTGCTAAGATGTGAACTCCAGAAAAAACAAAGTTGTGGCATTTCTTATTATTACTTTTTTTTTTCTAACTCCCATTTGGCAGCATAACCTAATTTCACCAGAACTCATTTGCTGGCAAAACCAAACCAAAACTGATATGTGATTAATTATAATCTTTATTCTATGGTATTTGAAAAGTCATATGTTACATGAATAAATATAATGTGTTTAATTATTGGATGCTTTCCCAGTCCCTACTAGGATGTTATGTACCATAAAGTATATTTTCTATGGCAAGTTGATAAAATCTGAAGAATTCTAAATTTTCATATGCCCCTTGCCCCAACTGTTTTGTATAAGGAATTGTGGACCTGTAGACGTTAAATTAATTTTTTGTTAAATTGATTACTTGTATCCATATTCACCTGAAAACTCAAAATTGTTTCATGTGCTAACTGATGCTGTCTACAGTACGCAGACGTCAGTCTGAAGCCCTTCCCCTTGCCTCCCATACCTCCTTCTCTCTGCCTCGTTTGTTTCCTGACTTGACTGATTATTTTGATACCATGTAACATGTGTCTGCTTTCATTCCTTGATGTGGCATCCATTTACATCCATTTACATTTACACATTTAAAACTGAAAGAAGTATCTTTTAATGTACAAATTGACTAGTTTTAATTCAGTTTCCCCAGGAAACTGAAGTAGAAATTTGGCAATTTTCATAAGCATCTCATAGATTCTTTACAATGGCACTGGTAAATTGGCTTAATATTGATCATTTTACACAAATTATCACAACATGCCACAAATTTTTGAAAACAAAATCTTCTAAGAATACACAGTATTTAATCTCCCTTTTACAGACTTTCATCAAACAGGATATCTTCTAAAAGCAATTACCTAAATTATGCATGGATAGCTCAATAATTTAACATCTACATATTTTTACTAAAACAATTTATTTCAGGGTATCTTTTTTAAAAGTGCTCTAAGGACCCTAAATAACAAAAGTAAATAGATGAAACAATTATTTCTGCAATCAATATATTTACTATTGACTTTCACACTTAAAAATTTTACAGGGAATTTATGATAAATAATCTGCACCTTTACTATTGTGTATTAGATGGGAAATGATGTTTAAATGTTAGACCGCTTGTAAGTAGGTACTGAAAAAATATAGGGAAAAAGCAACTTTAATCAATTAGTCAAATTCCTTTTCATGATTTTGGTATTATTGTTATTATTTAATTTGGGAGGAGTTCCTCTAATGTGTTTTATTTAGAGTACTAAGTTATCTAGCACTGATATACATTGTTGTTTATTTTTAACTATTTTAAAATGATAGAATGATCCTTGAAGCGTAAACCTCTAACTCATAAATATGTAAGTATAATGGCTGCATTCAAGTGATGAATTAGTTTTATTTTTTGACCTTTAGAAGAAAGTTGGCCAGTGAACTTGTAATATATATATTCATTCTTTTATTTATTCATCAAAAGTACTTATATACACCAGACCTTTTTCTATAAATGCAGGATGTGGAATGAACCAGACAAGACCTCTGTTATGCAAAATTAAAATCAAGTCTAGTGATTGACATAAGTTATTAAATAAAGTAAAGTGTACTAGGTAGAAAATGGTAAAGAGGTTGAACAGTAAGAAGCAATGGGCTTGGGGGGCAAAAATGGGTGGATAGTACAAGAAAAGCTTTAGAGAGGCAGGTTATTGGAATGGTTGATAAAAGACATATTGGTAGAATTAGGGATGTATGGGTACTTGTTGGGGTTGGTTGATGGGGTAGGGCAGGATGGTGGGAATTTAATACGAAAGCAAGTGTGAATACATATGCTAAGGGCCATAAGACACTGAATGTAAGTTGCTTTGTTATATTGGAGTAAGACTGAAAGGGTTTCGTGCACTTAACAAGGCTAGAGATGTAGCTAATGGGGGCCAGACCACAGAAGCATTTGTGGCCTTGATATATAGTTTGGGCTTTGCTTTGTGGAAATGAGGGGCCATTTAAGGGATTTTAGACCAAGGAGAATTAGGATCAGATTTATATTCTAGAAAGACCTATGCAGATATATAGCGTATGATCAATTTGAGTCCTTTAAGACTAGAATCAAAGAAGACTGCCCCAAGAGTCCATGTGAAATATGAAGACACCCCAAGAAAAGGCGATAGTAGCAGGCTGAAAGGAATGGAATTAAAAAGTCAGTAGAATGATAAGGGACATATGCTTTTGGTCTCAGGAAGACCTATGCTTGACTACTGGCTGTATCTGAAACTTACAGTATGACGTTTGCAAAGTGATTTTACTTGTCTACTCTTGGCTTTCCATTTGTAAAATGAGAATAAGCATAGTACATATTCATAAAGTTATTGTGATGACTAAATGAAATAATGCTTGTAAAATACTAGGACAAACTTGATACCTTATAAGTGTTAAGAATTTTTGTTATTAGGAACACCCCAAATGAACAAAAGGGCCAAGCTGTAACCAAAATGGCAAATAAGTAGACATTCAAAAAATGTGTCAACTGAACAAGTGTGGAAAGATATGCAAAGTAAATTGACACAAAGGGATAATTTACACCTAGCAGATGAGCCAACAATAGAAGAAGGGTAATATCCAGTGTGGGCGGATAGGTGGGAGCACTCAAGCTTCAGGTGAACAGGGTGGGTGCTCTGGACAGTACATATATCAGAAGCCTGAAGAACGCATATCCTCTGACTTAGCATTTCCACATTTGGAATTTTATACTGTAGAGCTAAACAGATAAATATGAAAATATAAATAAATAAGGACGTCATTTGTGGCATTGTTTATGATAATAAAATGTTGGAAGCAACCTAAATATTCAACAACTAGGAAATGTTTAAATAATTTATGTTGTAATTTATAGAGTGAAATGGTGTTCAGCCTTTAAAATGATAAAATAAATGAAAATTTATTGCTGGGTAAATATCTACGAGGCATTTAGTTTTTTAAAAAAAGCAGGTACAGTGTAGGCTAATTTTTGACTGAACTCATAAACATACAATCAAATATGGTAAATTGGATAGATCTGACTAAATTTATAGACTTATTAAGAATTGTGAGAGTGAGAGAATGAGGGTTACAAACAGAGAAATGTGAAAGGGAAATTGATTAATGAAATGCCCTCTGGAAACAAGAGCTCTTTTCATGGTATTAACATTATGAAAACGAAACATTTTTCTCACAAATTGAAATAAAGGAGGTGAGGATATATCCATGACCCAATAATTTCCTGACTCCAGAGAGAACAACTTCAGCTTTTTGGTTTGCTTCTTTTTCCTCCCCAGCCGAGTCTACTACTCTATTCTTTTCTTCTCCAGGACTCTTGTTTTCTTCTTGTTTTTTTTCCTTTCTGCCACACACACCCTCTGCAAGCCCTAAACATATGTTTTTTAATTACGTGTTTGGGCCAAGAGGTGAGGGATGGCTTGCTTTATAACCTCAGCTATTTTTGTTAAATTGTCAGTAAGAGCCTTTACCAAGAGAGAGGACGGCAGCAGCGTGGGAGTGTTTTAAGAGCACAGGAAAGAGATGTAAAACATACTGCAGAGGACATCAATCTAATCCACATCCTCTCTCCATGGGTTTTCTCCTTTTCTGGTCCCTAGTAATATAACTCAGCTCGTTTAGCTAGAGTAAGGCTGACTCCTTCCAGTTTATTTCTGGGGAGTTTTATAAGAGTTATGGGAAAAGGCAGTCTTTTTTCCTCTAGGTATATGAGTTGAAAAGGACATTTAATCCTGGAGCTGTTGGTACCATTTTTTCTGTCATGGGACAAGACGTTACCTGAAAAATGAAGCCAACAGAGAGGAAGAAAGAGAGAGCAAGAAAATAGTTATATTCCTATGATAGCTTAGAGCACCTGCATCCCAACATGTTTGAAGAGAATGCTGTTCCTAGATCAGTGGTGCTCAAACTGTGGTCCCCACCACTGGGAACTTATTGGAAAATCAAATTATTAGTCCCCATCTTAGATCTACTCAATCAGAAACTCTGGAGTGGGGTTCGGTAATTTTATTTTAATAAGCCCTGCATGGGATTCACATAAATGCTACAGGTTGAGCGTCACAGCCCAGACTTTTCAAATATATGAGCCACTAGATACTTCACTTATGTTTCTTTCAATTGAAAAGCATGACTAATATAACTACTGGGATAAATAGAGTAGGTTGGGTTGTGTGGGGTGGGTTGTGATAGCTGATCAGTATTGCAGAACCAAAGGGCACTGAAATTAGTTTTTAGTGCCACCAAAATGTATGGTTATGTGATTTCATAAGGCAACTTTCAGGTGTCCAGATGTATGAATAGAGATGGTAAAGGGTGAGAGTTTTCAGGGAAGGTGTCTCAGTAAAGCAACATCAAGGAGTGGGACCTTGCCTGAAGGTTCAAAAAAGAAATGAAGCCATAAAGGAGGTGATCAATAGAGATATAAAGGTGAACTCAAGGGACAAGATATCAGAAAGACATCAATGAATGTATGCAGAAGAGTAAGGCAATGAAAAAGACAGGGGGCAGGAGGCTGGGGTTAGACATCTTCATATCTGCATTCAAGTTAGAGCAGTTATAAGGAATAACAGTGTCCCGGGTGAGGACATAGGAACAGAAGGCAAAGGTTTTAGTGTTGAGAAGGTCAAACAATTCTGGATTCCTGTGTCCAACATGTGGATGTCCACAGAAGTTTAGCCAAGTATCAAATACCATAATGAACAGGAAATAGGATATTGGTAAATAAGGTATTTTGAAGGGGTCACAGTTAGATGAAATGAGCCTCAGAAATGGAAGCAGTTTTGTAAAAGTGGGAAGTTTTGGTCAAGAAGTAACATGGGCAGGTATGAGAACTGTAACAGTCTGTGGAGCATGGCACAAGGGATGTGGGAACCTCCACCGAGGAGAACCAGGAGACGCCATGCTTAGGGAGTGCAGAGGGGAGGCAGGTTTTCATGAAGGCACCAAGTTGGAGGCAGTGCCTTGGGATGCTCTCTAAGAAGGGATGCATCCGTTGTCTGGAGAGAGTGTTGTGATGTTGGAAGATGACAGAGAAGAAGCAGAAGCAAGCATGCTCTATTTAGCTTCCATTTTCTCCGCTAAGAATAACATTCAGAATGGAAGCAAGTTAAAGAGGCAATTGAAGATGAAGATCATTTCAGGATGCTATTGTACGTTAACATTTACCTTAGCCCATCTACGATTGTAGTTGATTTCTATACATAATTTGTAGGAACTCTTCACAAGAAGTTCACTTTTTGTAAGAATAATGGGGCACATTTATTTGCCATTTACACAAATTAGCCTCAGTGCCTAGTTTGTGGTAGATGCAGCTTGATCATATCAGTCCTTCCTCTGTGGCCTGCAGGCACTGTAGGCTCATGGCCCTTTGCTACTCTAGCATGTGTGACAACTTTTGCAATGGGGTGCTGAGTTGACTGTTCAGTAAGGGGCCTGGTTTTGAAATAGTGCTCATCATGATTGACATCAGTGTCTCACTCTTGTGTTGATCAATTTGGTTCATGTTGTGAAGGAAAATACTCATTCAAGCACAGTGTAGATACCAGAAATCTATAAATTTATAAACGTATCAAACTATTCTCTGGGTTAATAGTTAGCAATCACTTCTCTAGTCCTTGCCCCAGAGAAGAAAATATTCGTAAAACTATCCTGGGTCAATGACACAACAGCCTTAGCAAAAAGAAGTACTATATATTTATAAATTGATCAGACCATCCTAGATATCACATTCTTGAGAAAATGATAAAAATAAAATTTGATGAAAACAGAAAAATATGACCTTCAATTTTTTCTTCATAATGTTATATGTTCAGTGGTGTTTGTTTTTTGTTTTTATTTGTTTTTGACATTGCTGGATAGTTCCATTAACAGGCTTTAGTTCCACAGACCCAGGCCAAGAGGATAAATAAACAAAATAATAAAGTGCATTTTAGAATGAAAGTTGTATTTAAGACTGATTCATTTCTGCTACATATTCATGGAAGTCTACTTGTCGTTAAACTATAATGTTTTTCTTCCCATTCAAGCAAGCACCACATATGTAAATCTAATCCCGTCACGTTCAGAAGCACAGATACTAAGAATGTTAAACATTCTCTATACATCGAAAAATGCTTCTGAGTGGCTCCCAGCAGAGCGTGTCTATCTCCAGCTAATGAGTTTTAATGTATGATTTTCTTGTACCACACCTTTCTTTACACATCAATCTGTTCCTGGCATCTGTCATGCAAACAGTAACAGGGAAACTGCTGGGGCTGTCAAGGAAATGACACCTTCCTCCTTTACCAGAGTCTGAAAATGATGCCCAGATTTCTCTGAAATTCTCCAGGCAAACTATGTCTTTCTTTCAAAACCAATACCATCTGCCCAGGCAGGCATTTATGAGCCAATTGTCACATAAAAGATTTTAGCTGATTTCTGATGTTCAAGCTTGTTACATTAGGTTATCAAGCTTTTACTTAACTCAATGACTTACCTTATACACTTCAAATTGAAGACAGATATGAGAGAATATAATGACATGGGTTAATTTTACCCAAACTACAAAGTGATACAAAGCCTTGACTTATATTTAAAAATAAAGTCACTCAATATTTGTTTCAAGTTCCATCCATCTATATATATATGATTTCTGAATTTTTAAGGTTTTTCTTTCAGAATGAAATTCGAAAGTATATAAAAGTACATACTACCAATGGGTACAAATGACTATTGTCTATTTCCATGTTTTCTGATTAAATTTTTATTCAGGTATAAATTTAAACAATACAATATAAATAAGTACAATCTCAATAAACCTCTCAGTTGCAGCAAAAAGATTCCCTTTTAATCATTTCTAGTTACATAGCTAATTGTATTCAGCAGGTAATTCATTGACAAGAGTGTTCTTTTTTACCTGATTCAGCTAGTTAATTCAATTAACCTAAATACTTTTCCATAATCCATAAACTTATCATCTTAGAGAAAAAACTGTAAACATATATTTTCTATGTCTATACATAAATGTGTATCTATATACATTACATATGATGTAAATTTTTTTCCCTTAAAATCACTGGTATTAGGGCCATACCCGTAGCTGAGTGGTTAAGTTCACACACTCTGCTTCAGAGGCCCAAGGTTTCACGGGTTCGTATCCTGGGCACGGACACGGCATCACTCATCAGGCCATGCTGAGGCGGGGTCCCACATAGCACAACTAGAAGGACCTACAAACAGAATATACAACTATGTGCTGGGGGGCTTTGGGTAAAAGAAAAAGAAAATAAAAAACAATCATTGGTATTAGTCTGTGTAAATAAATATATATGTATTGAACAAATTTTAATGTTGCCAAGATTTCACGGTATGCATGTATCACATATGTAACCTCTTTGAGGGGCTATTATGAAGCTGCAGTGTGTTGCTCTTGCTAAAAGCATTTCAATGAACATTTTTATAGGTATATTTTTATAAATTGCACAATTCTGTTCATTGTTATAACTCCCCAAGGGTTACATTTGATCGTTTGAAATGTATGAATATTTTAAGGATTTCAATATATACTATCACATTATTCTAAAAAAATATAAAATTAAACCTTCTTCAGCATTGCCTGAATGTTCCCATTTTACCACAAACTTGTCAACATTAAATCTTTTAATTACTTACCTCCTGATAATTAAAAAACATTCTCATTGTTTTAATGGTTTCTTTGATAATTAGTAAGGTTTAATGTTTTTCCATAAGTTTCTAGAACATTCTATGTATTCTTTTGTGATTTACGTCCTTGGCCATTATTCTATGAGAGATCTTTTTCTCATTCATTTGCGGTAACTGTGCACTCTTTAAAGATATAAATCCTTTATATATTGTATAAATTACATGGATTTCACCAATTTTCATTTGCATTGCAGTAAGATCTATGTTTATTTTTTACTTGCAATGTTTGTTAATCATTTATATCAATATTATCTTTTATGGTTTCTATCACTCTTTATGGTTCGTTATCATTGTGGAAAATTTCTCCCTACTCCATTATTATACAAATCTTTGACTCTATATTCTTCTAGAACTTTTATAGTTTTATTTTATATACCTAATTTTTTAATAATGACTCTTTCAACTACTTGTTTGAAATATTATCTTTATCAGATGCTATATTTTTGTAAATCATGTTATATAAATCTCTGTTTTATATCCTCTAGGCTATTTGTCTTTTCCTGTTTTAGCAACATATTCTTTTAATTATTTCATACATTGAATTTTCTTTTAGGGAAAATTCTTTTCCCAGTATCATCCCCAACTTTATTACTCTTTGTTTTCAGGAATTCTATAATTATTCTCACATATGTACTATTCCAGGTCAATTTTAGAATGATTTGGTTAAGTTGTTAAAGAACAAAAAAAGTTTGCATTAATTTTTTACCTGGATGTCATGGAAACTTCTAACCATCTCCTATTATCCATTCTCCCCTTCTTACTTTTGCAACAGAAGACACAAAATGTTAGCTGGATACAGGCTTCCCAGCCTTAAAACTTACTATGGCTACATGATTAAATTTGTGCCAAGGTAAGTGAGTGGAATTGATGATACTTCTGAGTCATTTCCTTAAAATCTGTAGCCCTAGATTGTTCGTTTTTGAATCGATACATGAGAGAGAAAACAAACTTCTCTTTTATTTGAGATAGTGTATGATAGGATACTTTTTATATCACTTTAGCCCCAAACCTAACAAACAGAATTGTCTTCTGGGATGTGGGATACTGGCAAAAGCCCTAGATTTTGAAGTATCACCTTAGCAGTTGTTTAATAACTAGAAACAACACAGATAGTATTATCGTCCTGTAATCTAGTCACTCATTTTGCAGCAAGGTAAAGTATTTGGCAGAACACTTGCTTGTGATAAGCTGGAAGTCAGACTCATTACCTTCCAAGGTTGTAGTCATAAAGGAACTGCTTGAGAAAAATGTAGAATGTTAGTTTGTGCTGGCTGTTCCTAGTTGCTTTGAGGAATATACAGTGAAAGAGACATTCAACCAAAAATTGGCCAGTATGCAAGCAGAGATGGAAAGGAAACAAGCTCTGCTTAAGGGTGGCTCTGTCTGCCAGTGGCATGAAATTTAAATTGATTGAATGTCCAGAAATCTGAGGCCTTAATGGGTTGGAAGTTCCAATTGCTTCTGTAGGGAAACAGCGGGAAGTAAGATTACTGCCCAAAAGCAGACTGGAAGAGAAAATCAGATTAAGAGTGTTGCCTTCCCATGTGAACTCATGGTTACGAATCTCTCAAGGGAGCCCACAGTATCAGGCAGAGAGGGATGACTGAGTACATTCAGAAGCCATCCGATATAAGAAGAGATTCGGCAAGTTTAGAAACTGGAGCCAGAAAAGATCTTTGTGAATGGTTACTTCACATAGAACCGACTGGAAGCAAGTAGACCAGAGACTACTAAATTTTGAAGGGAATTGTACTGCTAAATAAAGTACAAGCGTAAGCAAAGAAGACTATGATTGCTCTGTCTTCAAAGCAACTCTTAAGTCATCAAATTTCCATATTCTCCAACATCCACTGAAAGAGTGGCTACAGGAGGTAATAGGCGAGGAAGAACCTGCCAAAGGCCATGTAGGGGCTATGAAGGACTGTAGAGAAGGAAGTTCCTTCTGTAGAGAAGAATCAGGGTTGGCAAGAAAGGATTAACTAAGAAAATTACTTTCTCTGGGGCCAGACATCTTCTGTCGAGCAGGATTTGATATCTGAGAAAGATAACTGAACATTTCCAAGCCTCTCTTTTCTGAACAGTAGTTTATTTATTTAAGCTTTCTTGCTCCTAATCTTCTGTGAATATCAGTGTCTTTATCTTTGATATTATTAGCTCCCCATCCCTACAACTCATTCTTAGAATTAATGCAAATCAAAGAGCTTTAGATTTTTAGCTTTGAGCTAGATGCAAAAAGTCAGTGGGACCTTGGGTTAACTTCCTCAATAAAGTGTGTGTGTGTATGCCTCTGTGGGACAGGTATGGATATTTAATCAATCAGCCCTATTATTTGATCCCAAATGTTCAGTTGTTTCTCTTTGTTTTCACCAGCATAATGAGATATTGCTCACTCTTGCTCCCTGGCTCATCTTGTTACTGAAATGTATGATTGTATCAGATAAGCCTTTCTTTTTTTTATTTTGGTTAAAAACACATAATATGAAATCAACTCTCTAATAAATTTTTCAGTATACAGTACAGTATTGTTAACTCTATGCACATTGTTGTATGGCAGATCTCTAGACTTTTCATTTTGTGTAACTGAAACTCTATGCCCACTAAATAACTCCCCATTTCCTCTCCCCTCCTCAGCCCCTGGCAACCACTGTTCTGCCTTTTGCTTCCCTGAGTTTGACTACTTAGATACCTTACATAAGTGGAATTATGGAGTATTTGTCTTTCTGTGACTGGTTTATTTCACTTAGTCTAATGTCTTTAAGTTTCGTCCATGTTGTAGCATATGACAAGGTTTCCTTCTTTTTTAAGGCTGAATAATGTTTCACTGCATATACATCATTTTCTTTTTCCGTTCATCTGTTGATGGACATTTAGGTTGTTTCAACCTCTGGTTATTGTGAATAGTGCTGCAATGAACATGGAGGTGTAAATGCCTCCCCAAGATACTGTTTTCAATTATTTTGAATAAATACCCAGAAGCAGAATCCCTGGATCATACGGTAGCTCTGTTAATGTTTTTGAGGAAACTCCATTCTACATTACTGACTTAGAAAGATATTACAAAGCTACAGTAATCAAAATAGTATGGTACTAGCGTAAAGACAGATATGTAGACCAATGCAAGAAAAGGGAGAACCTAGAAATAAACCCATGCATAGATGGTCAAATGATCTTTGACAAAGGTGCCAAGATGACAAATTGGGAAAGAATAGTCTCTTTAACAAATAGCTTTGGGAAAGCTGGATATCCACAGGCAAAAAAGTGAAATTAGACCCTGATCTTACAGTATGCACAAAAATTAAATCAAAATGGATTAAAGATTTAAACATGACCTTAACTATAAAACACCTAGAAGAAAACTGTGCTTTAATTTAATGTATCAACTTGACTGGGCCAAGGGATGTCCGGATAGCTGGTAAAACATTATTTCTGGATGTGTCTCTGAGGATGTCCCTGGAATAGATTAGCATTTGAATCAGGAGACGGAGGAAAGAAGATCGCCCTCACCAATGCAAGAGGGCATCATCCAATTCGTTGAGGGCCTGAACAAAAAGGCAGAAAAAGGGCAAATTTTCTCTCTCTACTTAAGCTGAGACATCCATCTTCTCCTACCCTTCGACATTGGCCTCCAATCCTCAGTGCTTCAAATTCGGACTGGCTTTTCTGGTTCTGCCATTTGCAAATGGCAGATCTTGGGACTTCCCAGCCTCCCCTGCTGTGAGTCAATTCCTATAATAAATCTCCTGTCTATCTATCTAGCCTATTGGTTCTATTGCTATGGAGAACCCTAACACAAAAACATAGACGAAAATCTTTATAACATTGGTCTTGGCAATGGTTTTTTTAATATGACACCAAAAGCACAGACGACAAGAACAAAAATAGATAAGTGGGACAACATCACACTAAAAAGTTTCTGTGGCAGCAAAGGAAACAACGTACAGAGTAGAAAGGCAATCTACAGAATGAGAGAAAACATTTGCAAATGATATATCTGATAAGAGGTTAATTTCCAAAATATACAAAGAATGCCTACAACTCAATAGCAGAAAACCACCTAGCCTGATTAAAAAATGGCCAAAGAACTTGAGCAGACATTTCTCCAAAGTAGGTATACAAATGTTCAACAGGCGTATGAAAAGATGCTCAACATCACTAATCATCAGGGAAATGTAAATCAAGACCACAATGAGATATCACCTCACACTTGTTCAATGGCCATTATAAAAAAAGAAAAACAGAAAATACCAAGAGTTGGACACGAAAGATGTGAAGAAACTGGAACCTTTGTGCACTGTCGGCGGGAATACAAAATAGTATAGCTATGAACAAGTCTTTCTTTTGATTGTGGTGTTGATATTGTGTCTTAGGTGTGATGATGGGGAGCTTAGTTGGCATGTGAAATAAAACATATGCTATTTCAGTTTGGTCATCTAAGTTTGGTTTGAAGATGACTAAGACAAATTAGCTTAGGAAAAGAAGGGTTTCAGGGATGTTTTCATGACCCATGGCCTGAATTGAGATTTGGGACCCAAACTTCAGCTAAGGATAAATTATTACATAATCATCATTCCTTCTCTATAGCACAGTGGGGTCCCCGTGAAGAGAGGCTACAGGTGATAATTACATCCAAATATCAACTTCTTTTGCATGTTTCACTTAGGATTTTCATATATGCTTAGGTTTGATTGACTAATAGTTTGCTCTGAATTTTGCATCTTCATTCATGTGATACATGTCTCCAGAAATTTCTTACATTTCTGATTTCATGTTTGTTAGGTTTTATTCAAAGTTAGGGCAATTTGGCAAAGGCAATTCTTTTTTTTTTTAATGCCAGAATATTCTGAATGACAAAAAATGTGTCTGAGTCTGGAAGGTTTGAATGAACATATGTAAGGAATTTTCTGCACCAAGTGCAATTCTGAACAATTTTGACAGGTCCCTTAATGGCTTTAGGTACAGGGGTTACTCTGAGCTTTCTATATACAATTTAGTCATTTAAGTCATATATGTTTTTCTCAAAAAGCCCCATTTCTTTGAAATTTTTCTATAGAATTTTTTTTAAAAGGGGAAATTACGGACGATTTTAAAAATGCCCTTATTCAGAGAAAAAATGAATGGTAATAAATCTTTCAGAAAATTACATATTAAAACTTTTGGGTATGGCCTAATCTGTAGAAAAATTATTTAATTTTACATATATATGTAATTTTTAACAATTATACACAAATACTGACATTTCTAAGAAAACTTGGGGCTTACTTATTTTCTGTATGCCACAATCTCTGAGTTTCTCAATATCTCTATATCCTTAACTCACGTATTATCCATTTGTTGTCACTAGGATCAATTCTGTTGTGTCATCTCATTTTTGTGTCACAGGGTGTTTTAAAGCATATTAAATGTAAGCCAGTGCATTGTGCTGCCTTCTATAATATCCCTGATGGATGGATGGCCAATGGCTTGGTCACGTAGTTTAAAAAATAAATCACTGACCATGAGACTATTCAAGACAAGACTACAGAGCAGCCACAACATTCTTATGTATATTTGTTTAAAATCACCTGAGTGCCGCTTTTTATTTGTCTCTCAAATTTGAATTCTCCCTGTTCCTCTGGGTGTCTTCCATGCTTACAGTCCCAAATCGTTAACCTTGCCCGTATAACTTTTCTACATCTTTAACCACTGCTAAGATAAATGCTTTTGCAGGGGACTTTTGATGTAGTCCTCTGTATTACCCCTTTACAATTTCAAACTATAAGAGATTATATTTCTTACAAAATTTAAATTAATGTGTTATCAGAAATATAAGAAATACCAGTGTCCTAACTACAAGGAAGAACATTTACCTAAAGAAAATTATACAACTTGTCCTTGTTTTTTTTTCCTTTAAGCAGTTCTGCCAACAATGAAAATTCACTCTTTGTCAATCTCTTTAGAGTTTTTAGCAAACTCTTTAGTTTTTAGAGTTTTCAGCAAAACATTGATTAACTAATAGGAGACATTCAATTAACTTTAATTTTTCTACAATCTGCTTGTAAGAATCAGTACCATAGTACCAGAAAACAAACTGAAATTGAGGATTAAGTAGGGGGAAAACATCTTCTGCTATATTCCAGGGTAAATATCACTCATCCTAACCATTTTCTACAAATGAATTCCAAGTTACCTTGCTCAGCACCATTGGTGCCTTTCCATCCCAGCAACTATCAGAACAGTTCTTTTGAGAGTTGATTTTGTAGAAATTTCTTAAAAGAGAAGGAAGTAAGGTCTAAGTAAGCAAAACTGGGGTCTGTTTTTAATCTTTTTTGCACAGTTGAAGTCACTAACTGTGTTCACTATTTTGGAGAATGGGGTATGTTTCTCATAGTCTCGGCAATTATCTGCTTAAAATAGTTTGCTCATTTTAGAGCATAACAGTTAGAATCAAATGTCTTCTAGAGCAAAGGAAAGTAGCCCTGAATAAATGCACCATTTGCTTTAGTTGATTTTCTTTTAACTGTAAACAATATTGAAGAGAAGTTTACTTTAGTTCCCTAGATTTGTTTTCATGGGAATATTTGCTTTACATATGCAAAAGTATTTCCCTATAGCATTAATATGGCTTATTAACCTTCAGAGAAACTGTGCTTTTTTTTCTGCACTGTAACAGCCAAGTCTAAAATGCAGGCTTTCAAGTGTGTTGAGTCTGGAGCTGTTTTGATTCTTTTTTTCCCACACTGCCGTAAATGCCCTTTTTCTGATTCGACACTGGGAATAAAAAAGCAAATTCTGCCAGCGTAAGTCACCTAAGGAATAACATATGTGCTTGTCTTACTCATAGTTTTTAGCACCCTAGATATTCAGAATAACTGGACTTACTGGACCCCTACCAAGTTATCTATTTCTGATGGCTCTGTGCTGTAAATTCATACCAAAAACCATTATATTCTCCTGAATCATCGTAGCTCCCCGGATAAAATGGGAACTTTTCCACACATCTTCCTGTTACCTTCAACCTGGAGGTAGAACTTAGGAAGGCTGCATGCCTTAGTCTATGGACAGAGTGATTTCCTCAGTCTTCAGGGCGCCCTTCCTCAAACTCAGCATTAAAAAAGAGCATACACGTATGCCAGTAATAAGGCTCTGCTGTAAGAGGTTCAGAAAGGCTGTCTTTAGGCACTTTCATTTGTAAAAGTCCTGATAAGTCGGCCCAGCAAGAACTCACAGTTGTTTCCTGTTAAGTAGCCCCCTAGCAAGCTGTCTAGCAATTTGGCAGTTATCTCCTCACAGACTCATTAGTCTATGCTCTAAGTCACTCATTTGCAGATTTAACTTTGAGATTCTCAGACTGAGAAATAGCTTCTACATTATACTTGAGAAAGACCAACATCTCTTTGAACTGATACTTCAAAGGGTCTTGGCAAATGGGTATCTCAACCCATGCTCAACGGAGATGCTCTAAAACAAACCCAGTTCCCTCAAAAGCTTACTGATTGATTGATTGAAGTGGAGTTTTGGGTAGAGTGTTAACAATATTATAAAAAAGAGGTAAAAGCAGGGCAGAGAAAGGAAAAAGGGAATGGGTGACCAACCTTCTGAGTTTGCCTAGGAGTCAGAGATTCCCTGCTAAAACTGGGAAAGTCCTGGGTAAACCAAATCAGCTGGTTACCCTATATATTAAATTTTATTTTATATATATTTTTCCAGCTTTATTTGTGTATGATTGACAAAAACTGTATATATTTAAGGTATACAACATGATGTTTTATATACATGTACACTGTGAAATGATTATCACAATCAAGCTAATTAACATCTAACACCTCACATAATTACCATTTTTTCGTAAGGCATACTTGAAATTAGTTACCTTAATTCTTAAGTGTCTTCAAAATTAACTCTATCCCTACTATTTAGAGTCCACTTATAGGAAAAATTGTCATTTTCCCCTTTAGCAAATAAATTGACTATAAGATGGAATAAGATATTTCCTTCTACCAATTCTGCTAATTAACAAACATTGTTAAACCCTGTTAGTCTTTTTTTTAATTTAAATGTTCTCAAAAAAAAAATTTTTGTTTTGGTGAGGAAGATTGGCCCTGAGCTAACATCTTTGCTAATCTTCCTCTATTTTGTATGTGGGATGCATCCACAGCATGGCTTGATGAGCGGTGTGTGGGTCCATGCCCGGGATCTGAACTCATGAATCCTAGGTCACCAAAGCTGAGCATATGAACTTAATCACTATGCCACAGGGTTGGCCCCTCAAAAAAAATTTTCACAAATAAAATTTTTGCTAAGCATGTAAAGGACATTCTGGTCGATACTGGTTTAAATTCTAACTCCGTCTCACATGCCAGGGCATCGCCACACTTCACAATCCAGGCTGACTAAGAAGGCACTGGTCATCCCTGTCGACTCTACCAAGTTCCTACCTCCAAGGTCGGAAGATATGGATTTGTTTGAATGTCACTTCAAGAGGAAAAAAAACCCTGGATATTTTATAGGCTATCAGTTTTGACAGTGAAAAGTAAAGATTTAACCCTCCCTGTTGCTATTGCCTCAAGGTACACTCGTAGAAAATAAACAAAAATAGTTTCCACAGGTAAAGCTTAGGAAATAAAAAAGGAAGCAACATCTGTGTCAAAACAAACTCAAGAAAGTTAAGTCGGCATTGTTTGACCTGAAAACTACCACAGCTTGTTTGAATTACACGGCCACCTGTCACAACTGTGCTTGAGATTCTTCTAAAACAGTAGGAGTTTGTCACATAAATGGAATGTGCAGGATTTAAATTACTGGAGACCATGAGGCCACCTCAATGAATGTGAAAGCTTTCAAAACAGAAATGACAGGGCTCAGTGTCTCCGAAAGCCATGGAATGCTCCCCATAGACAGCTGCCCAGAATTCCTAGAGCGAGAGAGTAAACATTGAAATGGCAATATCCTCTCCGGATTCCTAACAAAGTTAACTTCTACTAATTAATAAGATTAAATCCTTAAATGCTCACGTTGCAAATACATAAATCATTTACTAATGGTACATAAAGACTATTGAGTCAGTCTTTATTGGAGGCACAGTAGGTGGTCAACTAGATGGTGCACGTGGAGGTGTTGCCTGAGATATTTCTCTTAAATATATTATTTGTCCTACCATAACCACAGTGGGAGCTGAAAGTCCTCAAAACAGGAAACCATCCCTTGATTACAGGGTTGCCTCATCCTATGTTCCTCTCTCAAATTACCTCAGAAAAGTGACAAAGTCACTCACACTCAGGGTGAATTGGTTTAAGAAAGTGCTTGCTCTTTTGCTCTCCAACCTCCCTGCTGCTTTCTCAAATACCTCACAGTTCCACACCAAATGGGCAGGGCATGAGCAAGGAGGAGGAACAATGTCATCAGTTAACTCCTCCTGAGGAATCTTTTTGGGAAACCTCCTGTCACACTCTCCATCACAACATAACTGCTTTCAAATCACACTCACCGTCCATCGCCCAGGCTCAGCCTGGGCTTTCTCCCATCCTGGACATTTCTACAGTGTGCTATACATTGAACTTCTTTTTATTTTTTCTTTAAAGTTTGGCACCTGAGCTAACATCTGTTGACAATCTTCTTTGTTTCTTCTTCTTCTTCTTCTCCCCAAATCCCCCCAGTACATTGTTGTATATTTTAGTTGTGGGTCCTTCTAGTTGTGGCATGTGGGATGTCGCCTCAGCGTGGCCTGACGAGTTGTGCCATGTCCATGCCCAGGATCGGAACTGGCGAAACCCTGGGCTGCCCTAGCAGAGCGCACGACCTTAACCACTTGGCAACTGGGCCGGCCCCTGAAGTTCTGGCTTGTCTTAAATAATACTTATTTCAAAACATTTTATCTTGGGCCAGGTTTTTATTTCCTAAAATGCTGTTTATTTCTTTACCCCTCAAATCTGTTTTTTTCTTTAAAGACCAAGATCAGTATCCCCTGTGGTAATTACTTCCTTTCCAATGTTTTCTTAGCTATTTCATTATATTTATTGCTTCATTTCCAATTGTTAAGTGAAATATATTGTAAATTCAGATTATTTTCAAAAAGCAATGAAAATACATATAATTTTATAATACATATACTCTCTATATAAGGACACATAATCTGAAGTCTTCTGTAAATTCACCACACAAGGAAAATCACTGTTTACATTTAGTTCATATCTTCCCAACATATATATGATTTTTCTCTTATGCTCCTTGACAGACAGCTTTCAGGCTGACTGCAGACCTACTGTCAACATCACTCATCTAATTCATCTGTGCTTTGAGATGCTTTGTGACTCAGAAGTTAGAGCTACAAGAGGCATTGGAAAGCAAAGAATCCAACTACTTATTTTACAGATGAGTAAAGTGAGGATGAGAGCTATTTACTGCCTCATCCTAGATCATGCAGCTTGTCAGCAGCATAGTTAGAACTTGATTCAGATAAGTGTAATCAGTTGCATAGCTTGTGCAATATACAGGAGAGCCTGTATCTTCACCAGGCTGTGCACCAAGGCTCAGGTCTGCATCATCTGGAGAAAGGGGCATCATCCACTTACGATGTACTTGTAGGGCTGCAATGCTGGTGGTAGCAGGAGGTGGGAAGGAAGATGGAATGAGAGAGTGTTTCTAATTCAACCTAAAGCACTGTGTCAGCCAGCAATGGGTCTGAATTCAGGCTTATTATTTATCAAGCTGATGCTTTTTTAAGACTCTTATCTTGGTTTCCCACTGCATCTTTCTTCCTAATATGACATTTTAAAAAATTACTTCCAGATAAATATTACTCTGTAATTTTATAATATGTTTCACATATATTAAAAAAAAGCAATCCTTCCAAACCCCATGATTATTAATTCCTACAATCCTAGTCTGAAAAGAGAGTACAAGCAATAAGTGATGGATTAGATTGATTGACTATTGGAGTGCACACTTGGAAAAAAGACCCGACAGCAGGTCAAAAATGCACTCTTATAGTTACTGGCCATGAAAACGATCTTCATATCTCCTTCTGAACATCTAGCAAATTGCCTTATTCTCTACGACTCTTGGTTTAAATTAATTCCCATATCACATAATAGGAAATGCCAGGGTTTGAAATAACATACAAGCAACAGTATAATCAGTTGTACCTTGTATTAAGAATAATTTTGATCATCCAAATTAGAATATGAGTAAGGGAAACATTTATATAAATTAGAGGAAATGATAGCTTGGGGGTCAAAAGCAAAGATCTTGTGATTGACAATTCTCATCCAAGTCTGGACTACTGATATTTACTAATTGTGTGATTATGAGAAAATTCATCTGTAAACTGGAAATGGTAATAATACCTTTTAAGTTGAAAGTTACCAAAAATAATGCATAGTGTACCATATAGCAAATAATAAATGTTAAGATTATTATTGAAGTTCTGTACTCATAACTTAGACAGTTTTATTTTCCTTATTAAACATGATTCCATACTTATAACTGGGAGACATGTTTAAGGAGACTCATAAAAAATGAAGGAGCAATGGTCTTTCCCAAAGCCTTATTTCAAGAGGTTTTCCTGGAGGTTTCCCTTTATGTAGGTAATTGATGGAATCTTTGATTTTTTTGAACGTTGTGAACTATAACTTGATTCAGAAAATAAGAGAAATAGATATTTGTCTTCCAAATTAAAACTGCAATATGTAAGTTAAGTTAATTTAAAGTGTTAAACTATAAATACCACCATGAAAATGTTTCAATAACTTTCTGCATCTCAAAATGGAATCAATTACTCATTTTTCAGAAAAACAGTATAACCTGTTGAAACTGCGGTACCATATCTTCTGTAGCAAGCAAAAAGTGGAATAAGTCATGGGTGATTTCCTTTGAGTTTAGGAGCTTCACCCAACCACCTCAATGAGCTTAACTGATTGTGAATAGGCACAAGGATTAATAGGAGGAGCAGTGTACAGTAGCAGCACCATTCCTGATGGAATGAGTTGCAAGCTCAGCATCCTCTTTCCTCCCTGCACCCAGACCTTGGAAAATGGATAATCCTAATGAGTGCTGAGTATAGAACCAGCCGCCTTGGGCTGATCAGAAAATCAACAAATTGCTACCCTCTTCTCTTTTAAGGAGATGTGAGTTGAAACGTTAGAGAGAAAAAAATGGAAGTATTCCATTTACTGAGTAAGCAAAGCTATTGTACATTCTTGACCTGGAATATGCTGTAGCTTTTAAAAAGGAAGGAAATACTTTACGTAATATTATGGAATGGTTCTTGCTAAGTGAAGAAAGCAAGGAGCAGAACAGTGCTATGAAACGACACCTTTTGTGTGAAATAGGAGGGATAAAAATAATAGAAGCATATCTGCTTATATAAGCATAAAACATCTCCAGAGGAGTATCCAAGAAATTGGTAATATTGATTATTGCCAAAGACAGGGCATGAGTTGTGGGGACACAGGCACCACAGGAAGAGTTTTCACTAAATATCTTTCAGATTTTGAACAATGTGAAAGCCCTGCTTATTAAAAATTAAATAAAATGAAAGTAAAAATGAAAGATATTTTTATAATTTTTCTCAAACATTATCTTTTTCTGCTATAGCTGCTGCCTATTCCTTCTGTTTTCTTCTAAATATCTTAGTAAATGGCATACATCTCATAGGATTTCTATGTCATTACCTTACATAATAGTAGCCCCTTCTAGTAAAAATGTTACATTTCATATTGCAGCCTCTGGAAGCTATATATAATTCAAGTATTAAAATTACATCAACATTTCATATCAGATTCCTGATATTTACCCATACCTTACAGCCCGATGTTTTATGAAACTTCTTCCTTTTCTGAAGAAATGGAGCCAAGGTCTTCCAAGACCTTGAACTGTGATTTATTTTCTTTGTCCTAGCTTGACCCACTTCTGCATCTTGGAGACTGCTAACTCTACGCCCTTGAGGATGAGAAAAAATAAATCTTTGCAAGTTCTTGGAATATAAATTACAAGGAAGTGAACAAGATAAGTCTGGTGTAGGAAATTGACTTCTCTTTTCCTGATGTACGCTTTCAGAAGTCTTCTCTTTTTTTCTAATCCATGAATCAAAGAATTGAGGTATTGAGGCAAGTTTTTAACTCATGTGTTATCTGTTCATTTCACAATGTTTTAGATAATTAAATATTATTCACTATGTTTCTGTTTAAAATAGGAGAGAGTAAACTCATGCCCTAGGGCCTCTGAAAATTTGGGGGAAATTCCAGGTGCTTGTTATTAAAGAAAAAAAGGCATCTTATAAATATACCATGTTATATATATATGTATGTGCAATTTAACTTGAACATTTATGGAAATTTTGCCATCTACATCACAAAAATGTATACTGGGTTTGACTGATGCCTCCGCTTGGCCTGTGGCCCACAACACTGTACACTTTAGTGACAAGAATTCACACAATGCACTTTTGAAAGTTTGGTTTTACATCAGAAATAATATGTAACGCCAGAAAATATTAGCTCCTGGTATATCACCTAGCAATTAATAAATTTTCGGACATAATTTTCTCATCTGATGAAATCACATGTGAGATAGATATGATATTTATCATTAGGTATGATTTACGAAGTAATTACTCTGTTAGTTATTTTCCATTTACCTAATCCTCATAATGAATCTGATAAATCATTAGTGCTCCCATTTTATAGATGAAGAAATTAAAGGCACAATAAGTAAATCACAATTCCAATGTGGGGGACATGGAATTTTATTGGCCCACTGACCCATCGTGGATGAGGACTCCACCCTGATTCAATTAACTGGAGGGAGTTTGGGGCAAGACCCTGTATAAAACACATGCCTGATGCAATGGTTCAGCATGACAGGTAGGTGTCAGAAAATGTGAGGGGCACAGGCTCAGTAGGTCCCACAAGTGTATATAGTATGTTGTGTGAAGTAAGACAGTTGTGAAACTTGGTAACCAAGGCCCTACTCCTTCAGCTCTACTTTGTGCTTAGTGCAGCATAGATTAGTATGGACCTTCTATCTGGAGGCAAGAATAAGTATGGAGAACTATTCAGTAGGCAGACAAGGCTTCAACTCAGATTTAAAGAATGAGAGAGAACTTGTCAGTTGGACAAAAGGGGCAGCATATGCTCTAGAATGAAGAGTGTGTCAAAGATATGGAGTTATTAGAGAATATGTAGTCAGCCCTGGTAGCGTAGTGGTCAAGATTTGATGCTTACGTGGCCACAGTCCAGGTTCATTTCCCACTCAGGGAACCACACCATCCTTCTGTTGGTTGTCACACTGTGGCAGCTGCATGTTGCTGTGATGCTGAAAGCTATGCCATCAGTATTTCAAATACCAGCAGGGTCACCCATGGTGGATAGTTTTCAGTGGAGCTTCCAGACTAAGACAGACCAGGAAAAAGGGCCTGGCCACCCACTTCTGAAAAAAATCAGCCATGTGGGGCCGGCCCCATGGCCAAGTAGTTAAGTTCACGTGATCTGCTACAGCGGCCCCAGTTTTCTCTGGTTCATATCCTGGGCACAGACATGGCACTACAGATCAGTCCACATTGAGGCGGCGTCCCATGTACTACAACTAGAAGGACCCACAACTAAAATATACAACTATATACTGGGGAGATTTGGGGAGAAAAAGCAGAAAGAAAAAAAAAAGATTGCCAACAGTTGTTAGCTCGAGTGCCAATCTTTAAAAAAAAAAATCAGCCATGCAAACCTTATGTATAGCAGCGGAGCATTGTCTAATAAAACCCCGAAAGGTGAGAGGATGGAGCAAAAAGACCTTGCAGGGTTCTGTTGTGCTGTACACAGGGTCGATAGGAGTCAGAATTGACTAGATGGCACTTACAACAAAGAGACTATGGTCGGCGCTGGTGTGGTGGCTTAGTGGTTAAGTTCGCACACTCCACTTCAGTGGCCCAAGGTTAGCAGGTTCAGATCCTGGGCGCAGACCTAGCACTGCTCATCAAGCCATGCTGTGGTGGCATCCCACAAAAAACAGAGGAAGATTGGCCCAGGTGTTAGCTTGGCGACCATCTTTCTCATACAAAAAGAGGAAGATTGGCAATAGGTATTAGCTCAGATGCAATCTTCTTCACAAAAAAAGAGAGAGAATGTGTTCAGTAAGTGTCAAGTAAATGAAGGCAATAAACAGTATGGCACTATAGAATTGTGTGTGACTGGAGGAAGCCTGGTGTGTAGAGTAAGAGGGAAATACAGGAAGGAGTTACTTGATATAGGTTTTACATGGCTAAGCCACTGTGTTTGGAGTAGAAGCTGACGTTGATAAGAGTCACTGTTGGACTTGAAGCAGGGAGAGTAAGTATTCAGATGTGTGTTTTTGGAAGATTACTCAGAAATCAGTGTGTAAATCAGATTGCACAGGAGTAAAATAGAGACAAAAGACCATTTGGGAAGTTTTAAAATAATTCAGGTAAGAAGAGTTGAGGATGAGTGAAGACAGTGATAAGGAAGAGGGGTGACTCACCCACAGATACAAAAGCAGAGTTAGCAGGGCTCTCGATGACTCTGTGACTCGATGACTCATCTTCAAGGACAGAAAGAGATTACTTGCCTAGGAAACAGCCTATTTCCATCTCTGCGAATAAGCTAAAGAGGCATAATTATCCCCTTAACAGAATACAAATCCCTGGCCCTCCAAGGGAAATATTTACAAAGCAGCATCACTGGCATTTGAGAAAGCTGTTTGGAACTTTATATTTGAAATTTATTTTTTCCTTATTAGAATTATATTTATCAGTTCTGACCAACTTTAAACATGAGGAATTATTGTTACTTTGTTCTCTCCAAAGTTTGAATCTAAAATCATATCCATATCCATTTAAGTGAAAAGTCCGTTTTTCTAAGTTTAACGTTGAAAAATACTAAGTAACTCAGCTCCTTTTGTTCCGCAGGATAGACTAGAAAAGGAGGAGAGTCCTTCCTAAAGTTGTCTGAGAGAGAAACAACTTCATGGTTTAAATCATGCCTTCTTTTAGATCTAAGAGGAAAGTGATGATAATTTGTCTCCACGGAGGCAGAGCACATCTCTGGGACTAACGCTTTGTTAGCTTGTTTGCTGGACTTTTTTTCCATCTGCTCATCTGCTTTTCCTATTTATTTATCTATCTGTGAATGGATAATTATCCCCCACCCTTTTTGTCCCCTTACAGTTGATGCTCTGGTTTTGTCAGATTTGTTTTCTCCTGATTGTTTTCTCACTGCAATCATCAAGCAAGAGGGTGATACATTTTTCATTTAATTATAATTTTCTTTATCATGCAAATTTCAAGATTAATAATGGCACAAGCAGATAAGAAAAAGTCTCTTTAGAGTTTCTGTAGTTTTACCACATAATGACACATTATTTAGACCAAATCACTCAGTTCTTTTATGGATACATATTGAAATCATCAGATAGAGGCTGAATTATCATTTTGGTTAAAAAAAATTAGTAGGTGCAAGAATTACTACCCAAGTGCCAGGTAGCAGTAAAGTTAGGAAGAAAATATTCAATGTCTCAACAAGATATATTTCCCTAGTGAATGAAGACTCTAAAATATTATTCAATTTGTTTCTGTATGTCTGAAAAGATGCTCCTCTGTTGTTGAGATATCAATGAACATTAAATCAATAATAACTCTAAAACCTACATTTTCTTTTTAAACATTTCAGATATTAAAACTGTAGCTCCCTGGAACTAAAAGAATATCTTTAGACTTTTCTGGAAAACCTAGTTTTTGAGTATCCAAATACTCAAATAGAATAATCTAAATCGAGTGATAGAATGATCAATGAACATTATTATTTAATTTGGACAGGAGAATATTTGGAGATCAATTGAAAGAGCTAGTTTTTCAACCATCAAAAATGAGGAAGTTGATACAAAAAGTTACTAATTTAGGTATGAAAAGAAACTGTCTATGGGTCTTATCTATATGCTATACCATCCATGCAGGGAATGTATATTATCATTCATGCAGATCTTAATGATGTAGACAAATATATAAATTCTAGGCACAATGCATAATGTTACATTTTATGAAGTATATTGTATTAGTTTTCAAATGCTGATGTAACAAATTACTACAAATTTAGTCCTAAAAAAACAAAATTTACTATCTTACATTTCTACAGGTTAGAAAGCCAACAAGGATCTCACAGGACTCAATCAAGATGTCAGCAGGGCTCCATTCCTTTCTGGAGGCTCTATGGAAGAATACATTTCCTTGCCTCTCCAACTTTCAGAGGCTGCCCATGTGCCTTGGTTCATAGCCTGCTTCCTCCATCTTCTTTGAAAGCCAGCAATGGTAGGTTGAGTCTTTCTCATAGCATCACTCTGACCACTTCTGCCTCCCTCTTCCATTTTAAAGGACACTTGTGATTACCATTGGGCCCACCTGGATAATCTAGGCTATTCTCTCTGTTTAGAGTCAGCTGATCCACAACCTTAATTCCATCTGTCACCTTAATCCCCCTGTGCCTTGTAACTTAACAAATTCACGGGTAACAGGGATTAGGACATGGGCATTTTTGGTGGGAAGGAAGGACATTATTCTGTTTGAAACACATTTTATGCATTTCTAATTGTCAATTTTGTAATTGCATTTAAATTACACAAAAGGTCATTTAATTTTTATCAAGTTACAAAGCATTTCCAATTTATATAAATTTGGCTTTCTTTGAGTAAGTAAATGTTATAGGATTAATGTAAATCACCTATATTCTTAAAATAGTTAACAGTAAGGAAGTGAGACATTTATACTCATAGAGTTAATGACCTTATATTTTCATGAATATGTATGGAGGAATGGAATTTTTAAGGCCAATTTACCCAGTGCTTAAACCAAGATAAAAAAAATTTTATTTTTTTTAGTCAAAAATTATTTAGTGAAGTTTTAGGATCTGATTTAGAATTCCATTTTCTATATCTATATATTTACGTCCATATCTATATCTATATCCTATATCACCTCACATCCTTATAGACTATTATGTGATTCAGATTAGTACTTTGTTAATCATCTTTTGATTTTAAGCACTCTGGTTTTAATATGAGAAATTTACATGGATAAATGTATGTGTGTGTCTGATAGGTAATTTGTTTTCTTCAAATAATTAATAGTTGAAATGACATATTCAGTGAATGGTATCTTTGCAAATATTAAGCAGCAATACTACATAACTGGCTTATCATGGACCAAGTCTACAGTGCCAGTGCAATGAGACCTAGAAAAATTAAGACATGCTGTGAATCTATAATGGTATGGTTTTCTTTATAGAGATTTTGCTGAGCATATTTTGGAGGCTCTTGCTCAGTATCATCTTTACGAAAAGCCCCAGGTTTCATTCCCTTAATTCTCGGTGCCAAAAGTAGCTTTACCTCTCACTGGTATATTTTTGTTTTACCGACATTGAATCTTGTGGCTCTCCAAGTTTTCTTCTTTCCTTGGCTGCCAGGGATCAGAGAACCAAATTTGATGTTGACCTCTAGCAACTGAATAAAACACTGTGTTATGAATCTTTCTGTCTTAATTTACCCTGGTTTAGTTAACCCTCATTTTCATTTTTTTCTACTTATTTTTAGGTCATACCATAATATATGTATACATGTATAATATATGTATAAGTAACATCAAATTATTTGAAGAACAAATAAACATATCATCTTAAAATAAGATAGTGTCTAGAACTGAATATTTTGACAACTCAGCTGAAAGATTTAGATAAAAATGAATTAAGCATCCAGATGTTAAAATGTCAAGGCTTTTCTGGGTAGCTCAATTAGCTACCCAGATTTTCTAAACAATAATTTTGGGGATAATTTTACAGATCTGGATGCAAAGTAGGGATGAAAAGGTGTAGGAATTCTCTTTCCTATAGAATCTGAGAATTTTGATCCTCACAACAGTCTGACTTAATATAGTACACGCACGAAAGTAGTAATTATCTTAAATCAATTCTTTGGATGAAATTGTCTAATGAGTTTAAAAAATGCTCACCTTCATTTATTGTGACTCTTTGCTGATCTTGTAGTTTTAATATTGGTGGAATATTTCTTAAGGTGGGTGAAAAATACATTTATATTCTATTCCCAGAAAATAACCTTTTATTGACCTCCTAGCAAGTCATACACCATTTTGAAAGAAGTAAAAACTAATAACCATATTGGCTGGAAATGAAAGAAAGGGGCAATTTTAATACATATCTGTGGCTTCTCGCATACACCCTTGTTATATTAATATTTGTTCTGGAGAATATTTCAAAATACTGACAAGCAGAGGATAAGATTAACCACACAGCACTTAAGGATACCCTTTGGTATAGTAGCTAAAGCTTTTCCTTTGGGGAGACCTGTATCTTATTCTCAGTTTCATTACTAACTGGTAGATCCAGCATTAGCAACGAATCCTTAACAACAGTCTGGCTTTTGCTGGGCCCCACAGGGAAGTTAATTTCTTCACTATGTCTCTGCCTCCCAAATTTCTTAATTTATATTAGGCAGATACCATGTATAGAGTTTCAAATTTTTCAAGAAAGATGTTTTGTAAGGGCAAAACATGATATAAAATATATGATCAAACATCAAAGAATTAATTGTTGTTGCCATGTGGTGAAAATAAGTAACAATTTTCAACCTCAGAAGATAAGCTGGTAGGATTTCTCAACATCAACCAATATTACATACACTCTCTCTTCATAAACTGAAAGGCAATCAGATTTCTCTATCGCTGGATGGGCTTTAAGACCAGAGTATCTGCTCCTTTTTCCTCTATTTTATTTATTTTAATTGTATTTTATCAGAATTGATTTAAAAACTAAATTATTTCATATTTGTTTAATCAAATTCTAGGAGCTGTGTTTGAGAGCTTCACCAATTACCTCCTCCAAAAATTTCAAAGCCTCCACACAATAAAACATGCAACAGAAAATCTTGCTTAGCACATTTTTCTCTTTTAATGTAAATTGAATGGGCCCAATTTTATGGCCTAATTTGATTTTTCCATGCTCTTACAGACACAGTCACAGTCTCAAAGGGGTTTCACCACATTGAATCAGTGCAAACCAAAGTGTATTAACTGATAGGCACTGCAAACGTCCTACTTCAGATAAAAACACAGAATTTTCAATAAAAGAATATCTACTTTCCTGCCTAGTATGTTCAGAGAAAGACAAATAGAGGGCTTTTGGCATTACACCTTCAGCTCTTAAAGTCAAAAGCTCTATTCTTGTTCAGTGATAGCTTTCAAAATGAAAGAAGCGGGTTTTGGCTTTCAATGACAATTGTCATAGGATATTAGAGGTCCTTGAAAACCCAGGGATAGGCATCCTTGCCTGTCTTATAACATAACACAAGTAGCATCAGATCTGATAACTCAGGCTTTCGCTCAAGGTCTTGTGACTACCGTGACAAGGATTCTTATTCAGATCCTAAAGCAAAAATACCAACAATCTGGTTAGTATATGATAGAATGTTTTAAAAATCCACAATATTAAAATAATTCACAAAGTTCTGTTTGAAAGGCAAAGCCAGGTATCAGCGCAACAGATAGCCTCCAAGTGGAATCTATGGCAGAGATGGAGCAGGTAGATCCAGGATAGATAACCATGAGCCTTTCACTGTTTTTATTTTTCTATTTTTATATGGAAACTTTTCCATGGTGTGAGATAGGGAATTAATTTTATTTTTCTCATGCCGATAATTAATTGTGAGTAAATCAATGTCTCCATTTCCCCAAACAAGGCAGGAATCTTAACGGGTTTTTAGTTACTTCAAAACTATCCTTTCCCTCCAGCTATTATTCCCAACTTGTTAATAATGTTACAAAACTATTATATGTGTGTATATGTGTGTATACACAAATATAAGAAGTTAAATTTGCCAGTATAACTTTTTGATTCTCCTATCAACTAATTTCTTCCAGGTTTTATCTTTTTTTTTTTTAATTTTCTTGAAGAAGTGCATTCTTCAGTATTCCTTTAGGCTAAAGTCTGTGGTTGGAAAACTTTATGAATTTTTGTGTGCTTTAAGGCATATTTATTTTACCCTCACTTTTGAAGAGTAGTTGTGGCTAATGAACTTAGGGTTAAAAGTTATTTTTCCTTAGCACTTCGGAGCTATTATTTCACATGGCTTATTGCATCTATTGTTTCTGATATCAGTTTGCTTCTCATTCCCTTATAGTAATTTACCTCTCCCTCTGATGCCTTTTAGCATTTCATCTTTATCTTTGATGCATTAAAGTTTCATCAAGCCGTGCTTAGGGTGTGGGTTTTCTCTTATCGATCCTGTTATTGATCTCATGTCTTGCTTATATTCTTAAAATTCTTCAGACTTATTTTGTCAAATACAGCATCTTATCCTTACCTTCTCTTTACTCCTTTGGATTTCTTTAAAAAATGTAAAACATCTGGAACTATTCTCTATTCCTTTCACTTTTATTTCATATTTCTCTCTCAGCTCCTGGACAGGAAGGTGGACTGAGCAGATGGGAAAATCCCCCTCCCACGCCAAACGTACAAAAGTGATGGAATATTTTAAGGTATGAAAGAGAAAGGGAACTCTTCACAGTCCAGAAACAAAGAATAAACATATAGGTAAACTGGTAAGCAGGAGCTATAGCCGCACATCTCACAGGGCTGAGAAGGCCGCTTAAATAAGCTAGTTCTAGGATTTTAATGCCTGTGTCATGTTGCAATTATAAGAAGAGTAGAAAATGGTTCCCTACATTAAAAAGCAGTCAGGAAAAGACTGTTAATCATAGACAGGAACCGAAAATTTTGTTCCCAGTAGTCTAAATTTAACACTCAAGTTAGAACAAAGAACTTTCCAAGCTTAGACTACACAGCCTAGTCATGGAATCTGAGAATGTGTTACCTACATGTTGTGAAACTCATGAACTGAGAAACAAATGTAACAACTGGTGTATAATCATTGACTAACCACGAAATCATCCATAATCAAGGCTCTTTAGGCTGAAACTTGCCTGATTCCCTGTGGATAACTCCCACGAACAGGGAGCCAAGAGATAAATGATAAATCATTTCAGAAAGTAAAATGCTAAGAAAGAATGTGCACAGATTTAATGTTATAGAATTTGAAAGCTAGTGTAGTTGTGAAGGTAAAACCTAAGTTTCTATCATAAATAAAATCTAAAAATGCAATGCTTTAAACCCCAAAGTGAATGATCCATGCTAGCAAGATAATTCTGCCATATCCTCATTGAGAGTCCCAGGTTCCTTCCACCTTGTTAGTCCGGGCTACCACTGGTTCACCATCAGTTGGGGCTCTGTGGAATTGAGAGGCTGTTCCATACTACAGCACATTTAAGGGACTGAAGATGACTTTAGGGATAAAATAATCACAGGCTTTGGTCCTCCAGGCTTTTTATTTATTAAACAGTACAATTTCCTAAGATGGGCATAATGTTCTGTTGCCTTTTCTTGGTTTACCCCCTTCCATCATTGCAGTGATACCTACTTTTCAGCTCTGTAAAATAATATACTGGTCTGGAAAACAGCACCATGAATCTGATATTTGACCCAGGGTGGATCCCTCTACTTGGTTGAGACGTCTTCATAGAAGGCCTTTGGGAAGGACACTGATTAAGTCTTAGCTCCTAATATTTAGAGGAACAGGAGCAACTGGATTTTCCAGTTTTGAGAAAGCCCAAAGATTTAGGTTCTATTATTCCAGTTTCTGCTTGTAACCTCTCCAATTTTCGACTAAGCTTATCTTTGTTGTATATTTGGTAAAAACCGAAGGTGCAACCAACTAAAAATTCTGGCTCTTTCTAATCACTTCCCTCTAGAGCTATGTATAGGCTTTCACTCTGGCATGTGTTCTGACTTCCAAGTTATTGGAGGCAATATTAATAAATAATAAATGAATTATTTCCATAGTATACCGAGAATTAGCAGCTTTCCAACTTGCTATATTTCTTCTTTAGCATCATCCATTGCTTGTCCTCTATGTCAATGCCATATATTTTAGATATTTATTGGGAATTCCTCTTTGAGGTAAAAATCCCATTTTATTATGGTAAAAGTGAAGTTCCTATAACCAAAAGATCCAAAATATATAGTAGCTTAAATGGTATAAAAACGCATTTCTCTTTGATGTAACAAGCGAGTGTTCCTGTTTGCTGGGTTCTCTGTTTCACATGGTCTTTCAGAGACACAGGTTCCTTTCGTTTTTCCACCACTCCCTAAGGTGTTTGCACTTATCTTTCAAGACTGGATCATCACTACATCTAGATTCCAGACTATACTGTTTTAAAGACAAGATCTAGAAATGCAGATCACTTTTCATTACATCCATTGACTGAAACTCAGTTACATGGCTACTCCTAGCTGAAAGGATATATTATCTCTAGCTAGAAAGTCATGTTCCTGCTTAAATTTCTGGCTCTATCAATAAAAGAAAGAAGGGGAGAATTGATGTTAGGCACTGTTAGCTGTCTCCACTTAGGATCTAACAAAATAAAGTAGTCTTAAAGTGCCTTTAGAATATGTATACTTAAAATGTTGAAATAAGTAAAAGAAAATTTAGGATCTAAAACATAAAACCAGGAAATTAAGAGACAATAACATTCAATATGAAAAACATCAAGTAACAAGACCCAATATGGAAAAACATAGTCATGTAGAAAACACATAAGTGAAAATTTCAGACATTTGTTTTAAAAACTCAACAGAGAAGTTAAACAAAAACAATGATAGTGACATGAAACATTTAAGCTGTGCTTACTACTGTCAGTCATTGTTTTAAGTATTTTACATATACTAATCTAGTAAATATAGACTAGGCCATAAACAACTAAAAAGAGATTAGCAAGGTGAAAGTCACATAGAATACAGTATAGGGAGTAGAAGAGATGGAGAAGAGGAAGATAGGCGATACAAAAGCAGAATTAAAAATGTACTAACTAGTACTAACAAAAGTAGTATTAAAACTAAGTGATTGGTGGATTTAATTGCGGGCAAAGCAGGAAACTATTTTTCATGAAGGTAACAAACACCTCTTCCATAAAAATTCTAGAACTAATGCAATCTTCTTGCCCCTCTATTTCCCTGACTCCTCTTCATGCTTCTATCCCTCCTGAGTTTTCCCCAACCATGGACTCATTCTTCTCTTTCTGCTTTCTCTCCCTTGCCAATTTCAACTACTTTTAATTTTCAACTGTCACTTTTATGTACATAATTGCCAAATATATATCACTAGTCCTAATTTTATTATTGAGTTCCTGGTATTATTTCAAACTTTTCTTCAAGAATTTTCATATATTTCCCCAGTTAACATAAAATCCATTATGCTGCAAATCAGACTAAGCCTTTTCCCAAGAAATACATTCAATTGCTCGGGGTTTTGTCTTTCCATTCAGGGCTATACCATTCTTCAATTAGCTAATCATGAAATCTTTCATTCATCCATTTATTTATCAAATATATATTTAATAGCTATTGTAAGATAGGCATTGGTGATAAAATGAAAAATGAGACAATTAATATTCTTGTACATGGAGCTTAACATTTACATTAGGACAATACATTACAAAATTCAAGATCTTGTGTGTTTGTGTCTGGGGGCATGTATGCATGCCATGCAGAAGTAAACAGTGTGCTGTGATGAGATCACCAGGGACAACCACAGGGGTTGTCAGGGAAATTCACTATTTAAGGAGACCATTTAAACCGCTATGTTTTAAGGTCAGCCATAAAAAGATCCCAGGAAGCACGTTGGTGGCAGAAGACAAAGTCAGTACAACAGTTCTGGCATGGGACAGAGCGTTTGATTCTGTTCTAGGAAGAGAAAGAATAGCTGGAGTGAGAGAAAGAATGGCATGAAATAAGTTGGCAAGTGTGGCAGGGGATAAGGCATAGAAATCTTAAAAGTAGAGTTGGATTCGATTCTAAGTGGAAAAACAAATCTTCCTTGGAGATATAAATTTGGCAATTATCACCCTAAGTTGGTAATAAGTGAAACTGCCTTGGGAGAGCACAGATAAGGAACAGCTTAGGACACACACCCTAATTCCTTCCATATCTAGTGGTCAAAGTGGAGGATCTCCCATGGGGGGCGGTTGAAAGAATGTTCAGTAAGACAGAAGGATAACAGGGAGAATTTTACTAGAAAGGTAAGAGCATTCCAAGAAGAAAGAGTCCGCTGAATCTGATGCTATTGAAAGAGAGAATTAGGGTAAAGCGGCAACATTATCAACTGGAACTGACAAAAATGGGAGATCACTGATGACCTGGGCAAAACCATCCTGGGCAGAGGGAGGAAGATTTCATTGAAAGTACCCAAATTTTGTCTTTAGTAACTATTTATATGGAGCTCTTTCTAAAATACGTTCTTTACTATTTTCTTAAATTAAGAAATTGGAATAATTTAATCTTTCCTGAAGCCTCAATCAGCATTAGGTGCATTAACTTTTATCTTATGTTGCTGCAATTTGATGTTATGGACATAGGTGGGCTATTTGTCCCCATTCTATCACTGCATGCAGATATGTGTGTATGTGTGTGTGTGTGTGTGTGTGTGTGTGATGGTTGTTTCTTTGGTCAGTTTTTGAAATTTATTGTTTTTTCAGCTTTTTCATTCTTTTCTCTTAATTTTGGGCTACATAGCATGACTTATTTACTGGTCTGGTTAAATAACTATATATTTGATTAAACACAAAAAAGAGCTGGGTTCAAGTTTCAGTTAATATGTATATAACTTTGCGTAACCGGTTGAAATAAGAGGTTAACGCAAGTTGTCTTATCAATAAAAATCCCACCCCATCTTTTCACAGAACAGTTGTGAGAAGCAAAGTCTGTGAAAGCATTGGTAAAACCATAAGCCACTATGTAACTATAGACACTGCTATTATTAGATACTGAATATTGCTAATTCTAGGAACCTCAGCTCTTCTTAATTAATTTACTCTTTGCACTCTTCTCCAAGCTAGAAACTTTGGGGAAGATTTTTATTATGAATAGTCTAAAACAGGAGAAATGATTTTAGGTCAGAGGAGCTCTTGCTTCTGTTAACTACAAAGGCTATTTGGGTCCACACGTCGTCTTCTTCCCCTTTACGATAGTGTTGTTAGATTGTGAAAGCCACTTCTAAATGGTATCTGGAAGTGAGTGGTTACTGTAACTCAGGCTTTGCTGAATATTATGCAAGAAAATTCACAAAATGTGAATGGCATTTTTGCCTTTCATTGCATTGTTACAGCTTCTCATTTAATTCCCAAGATGATCGTGCAATAAAGAAGATAAAAAGCTATATCAGTGGCGGCTATTGTTGAAATACTGGTTTTCTAATTCAAAATACCCATCTCATGGGCCCAGGAGCTTTGTAGTATAGTTTGCTACTCAGGAAAATAATTGTTCAATATGCTAAAAGAGCAAAATTGGATTATCTAAACAATTGTCAGAGTGGTACGTATAATAGCAGATTTTGTTCTCTTGTTTATTTGCATAAAACTTTATGTCAGTGCTCTTGTGAAATGGATATTTTAAAGTAGAGAAATCTCATTATGAGCTAATATTTAAATATGAATTTCAGAGGCTGGCCCAGTGGCGCAGTGGTTAAGTGCTCACATTCTGCTTTGGCAGCCCACGGTTTGCTGATTCGGATCCCAGGTGTGGACATGGCAGTGCTTGGCAAGCCATGCTGTGTTAGGCATCCCACATATAAAGTAGAGGAAGATGAGCACAAATGTTAGCTCAGGGCCAGTCTTCCTCAGCAAAAAGAGGAGGATTGGCGGCAGATGTTAGCTCAGGGCTAATCTTCCTCAAAAGAAAAAAAAAAAAATTTCAATTTTAATTAAGTGGGGAGAATAAACACCTGTTGAATGACCTCCTAAACAGGGAAATAAGAAAGTAGGCCAGAGTTCAAGTTTAAAGTGTCACCGGGGGCCGGCCCTGTGGCCGAGTGGTTAAGTTCAAGCACTGCACTTAGGTGGCCCGGGCTTTCAAAGATTCAGATCCCGGGTGCAGACATGGCACTGCTCATCAGGCCACACTGAGGCATCGTCTGACATAGCACAACCAGAGGCACTCACAAATAGAATATACAACTATGTACTGGGGGGTTTGGTGAGAAGAAAAAAAAGAAGAACATTTGCAACAGCTGTTAGCTCAGGTGCCGATCTTGGGGGAAAAAAAAAAGTGTCACCAAGTCAAAGGGCCTTCTTTCTGAGCTTGCATCACTTCTTGATTTCACAGTATAAAAATATCTTGAGAGATGTGTACTCGAGAGAAAAACAATCTAAGGGTTTATTTTCTAAAATTATTGAAACTATTTGTTTACTGACAACAGTATCAGGACTGCAGGCAGCCAAGTAAACTCAAAAACGTGATCACTTTTAAATTATTGTTATAACTAATATTTTTGGAGGGGAAGCATATATATGACATTTAGAACTCTTCCTTCATCTAAGTAAATATGGTCGCATCTTATTACAACAAGGTATACAAAGTAACATTACACTATTGTTAGGGGACTAATATGCTTCCTCACAGAGAGGTTTTTTATTTGTTTCATTTTGTTTTCCTTACATTGTCAGAGGATTACTGAAAATTAGGCTTTGTAAATGTCTGCCACAAATTATTAATGTTTGGATATAGGCCAGCACCATGTGGCCATCTATGCAAGCTAATGAAAGTCAGGTTTGTGAAGAAAATAGGAATGGTGGCCATTCCAATCTTAACCAATTCCTAAAACCCTCATTGGGGAATGACTGTCATATGTGTGAAGAATTTTATCAAAATCACTGATTAGGAGGAACTGAACCCCTCATTTATCTGTTTTCTTTTTACTTGTTGGTTGGTGTTTGATTTGTTAAACAAAAGGACAAAAACACACAATGGCTGAAGAATGGGTAGGGATGGCCTTATCTTCTTTTCATCTTATGCACTCTGAGACCAAACTAGAAGTTAAGAATATAACACTTCAGAAAAGTGGAGAAAGATTGTGGAGAGATGACAATAAATGTTGGTTTTATCATTCTAGTGTTATACATTATGTTTATAACGCACTGTAAACTTGCATCACTCCCTGATACCCCTTCGAGGGTTCTGGCATGTTGTCCATCTTCAAAACATATGACATCAAAGTCGCCAGCCTTCAAAAGTTATAGGAAAAGCAGACACAACAACTGATATCTTCCAGCCTTAATTCACTAGGAAAGACATGTGTAAAAAAGTATTATAAAACATCTGTTAAAGATTTTTTTATCTTCTTTTCAATCTGGGCATGATGAAATAAGTTTGCATATGTGGCTGGTAGTTTTCATATTTAAATTTTTTACAATCATCAGTTTTATATATAGATAAAGTACACAATGATGTTTTAATAGACATCAGAATGTGTATTTGTATTTCCCTAAAGGTTAAATGAGGTTTAACAACTCTTGTGGGTTTGACATTACTAACGTTCCTCTCAATTCTAAATATTATCAATATGAACAGAATCATTACTTACTTTCATTGTAGGGAGGGGGAAATTAAGTCATGAAGAACAATAGTTACTTTTATAAGATCAGAGTGTGGCAGGTAGAAAATACTCGAAGGAAATTTCTAATATAATTTATATTCAGCCATAGCTTTATAGTTGTTATAACACTTGAGTGGAAATTTCCCTTAAGCTTTATTTTTCTTCAAGGAGTGGAATGAAACATTCTGCAATACTAAAGCAGATTTGTAGTTATTTCAGAGATGGAAAGTAAGGTCAATGTCTAACAAGGCTATTTAGTTTGAAAAAGAAAGACAAATAGCAAATAATTCATAATTTGTACAATAATAAAACAAGAAATAAACCTAGTAATAAATTGACTCCTTGTCTTAAAACTCTAAAATGGTACAAAATATAGACAATGGTAGAATTAAAATTAAAATTGGGTGAATAACTTCAAGGTAAACAATGTAAAATGCTTATGCATAAATTTTTTTCCAGATTTTCTTTATTTAAAATATGCCAAAGCCTATATAGTCAAAATTTTAAGATGTTTTATAGATTAGAGTAAAATAAATTTGAAACTTTAGATAATTGCATTCTCTAATTCATATTTAATTCTCCAACAAATGTCTTAAGTATCCACAGTATCACTATTTACACAAGAGAAAACAGATCCCTTAAATAGATGGTCATTTACTCAAGGCTACAGATTGGCTAATCACATCATCAGAGTAAGAATGCTCCGAATCTTAATCCATTGCTTTTTCTAGGACATCAGATTGACGCTCAGCCACAATACTTTTCTCCCTCAAAAACCTTTTCATTCAAGATGGAAAGCAACCAGGATGGGACTTTCGGTAATGATGGAGTGAAAAGGCTGGCAAATCCTCTCTCCCAAAAACAAGTATAAAACTTGATCAAATAGTCAAAAACAACTATCTTAGTGCTCTAGAAAATGCACAAAGGCAAACAACAAATTAAGCAGTGTTTACACACAAAACACTGCTAGAACCTCAAGCAAGAAAGGCGGGGGTCTACGTCCTTTCTGTGTGAAGCTGCACCCATCCCTCTACACCCAGGTCACTTAGTACTGAGAACTGCAAAAATATTTGGCACAAAATGACTCCATCGGAATCTCTGCATGGAGAGACTTGACCAAACTCTAGCATGACTTCCAGCAGCTTAAGGCCACGTCCTGAGGATGGCCTCAGCCCTCCTTAAAATGACTGCCTGAGAAAGTTCACAGTGACAAATCCTTTCTCTCTCTTTGAGACATAAATCTTCTATGTAAAAGGTGTGAAAGTTCTCCATGCAGAACTGTCTCCTCGAGAGACAGCTCCTGAGGAGCCCAGGGTCTTCCCTTCAATGCAAACATCCAGGAAGATAACGCTTCCTCTCTTACCTCCCACTCCCTGTGGGAGGGCAGGTACCTAACTTCCGTGGGGGCCCTTCTCCAACTTGCACAACTGCCTCCTGTCATAAACATACAAGAAGTTTCTTTCTCCTCTGCATAGTGCCAATTACCAAACCCAGACGGTCTAGTCACATGGACCGATACCCATTGCCACCCTTAAAGCCCTTCAGTGCCTTTCCTTTAGCACAACTAGTGTTGAAAAAGTCTGCCTTTGGTTTTGGGGGAACTGAGCTCAATTCTTTCCTGAAGTCTCTTTCCTCACTATAGCAGAACCTGAATAAAATCTGCCTTTATAGACTTTAATTAGGATCTGACTTTGTTTCTCTTTAATAGCACAGAAGACTCATCAGGCTTTGTTTCTTGTTACCAGTGCAAAAGATTTATCCAAGTGGGGCTAACTCTGAAAACCAGCAGCTTTGCTGCCAAAGGAGGGTCAATTGACTTGGAGCAAAACCAAAAATCCACACCCACCAGCATTGTTAGCAAAAGTAGCAAAGCTGATAGGAAACAAATAGGGGTTCTAGTTAAGGTGAGTGGTAGAGGATCCAGAAATTTAAAAGATACCCAATTAATGAAAGATCCATAGAAGGGCTAGATAACCTCTTCACCTATACCTGGATTACTAGGAAATGACAGGTATGCACTGGGAAGACCCAAGAGACCCAGTGTAAGGTAAAACCTGAGGCACACATTAAAACTGCCTGAACTTTAAATGCACTCCTCAACCCACACACTGATTATAGTTAGAGAGTGAAAGTCTTTTAGAGTGAAGTTGTTGCTCTGCCCAACAATTGGCCAACCACTAAGCTATGTATGCTCAGGACCATCCCCAGGAATCCATGATTAAAAATAAAAATGAGACCAAAAAAAAAAGCACTGATGAGAACCAGCCCTAATAGCCTAGTGGTTAAAGTTTGGCACGCTCAGCTTCAGTGGCCCAGCTTCAGTTCCCAGGCACGGAACCACACCACTCATCTGCCACTAGCCATGCTGTGGCAGCAGCTCACATAGAAAGACTTACAACTGGAATATATGACTAGGTACTGGGGCTCTGGGGAGGGAAAAAAAAGAAAAGAGGAAGATTGGCAACAGATGTTAGGTCAGGGCGAATCTTTCCCAGCAAAACAAAACAAAAAAGCAACAAGTGAGGAGTTACACTACGTTTAAAACAAAACAAAACAAAAGTACTGATAAGAGAGATCTGTGGCTGTAGATCACAGGAAGAGAGAATTTGTGGATTAAATAAGGCAACCTTCTAAAAATCAGGAAAAAAATTAGAATCTAGAACTTCTACTTTATAATATGTAAAGGTCCACTTGTCAATAAAAAGTTATGAGAGTGCAAAATACCAGAAAAGTGTGACCCATGCTCAGAATAATAAAAGCAGTCAAGAGAAACCAACTCTGAGTAGGACCAGATTTTGGATTTAGTAGACAATTACTTCAAGTCAGCTATAGTTATGGTCAAAGAATTGAAGGAAATCATGTTTTAAGTATTAAAAAATATTAAAATAACACACATATGAAATTGCAATAAAGAAATAGAAGCTATAAAAACAAAGCCAATGGAATTTCTAGAGTTGAAAACTAAAATAACCAAAATGAGAAATATAGTAGATGAGCTTAACAGAAAATTGAATAGGCAGAAGAATCAGGGAACTTAAAGATATAGCAATAGAAATTATCCTATTTGAAGAATAGAAAAAAGATGGACGATATAACAATTAAAAATGTATATACATCTAATAAAAATGTACAAAAATTCATGAAGCAAAAAGTGACAGAACTGAAAGGGGAAATAAGGAATCACCAATTATATTTGAAGATTTCAATACCACCCTCTAATAACTGAATGAACTATAAACCAGTAAATTAGCAAGGATATAGAAGATTTTAAAAACATTATTAACCAACTTTTTCTAACTAACATATATAGAACCTTCCAACCACTGATTATGGAATATACATTCTTTATGAGTACACATGGTCTACTCTGGTGGATAGTCTCTAAAATTAGAAAAAAATTTTCAATGAAAATACAATATATCTCATGGAACGTAGCTAAAATATGGCTTAAAATGGAAATTTAGAGCATAAAACACCTATATAGAAAAGAAGGAAAATTCTCAAATCAATAATTAAGCTTTTATCTTAAGAAACTAGAAAGATAGGACTAAATTAAGCCCAAAGCAAGCAGAAGGGGGAAAACATTAAGATCATAGTGGAAATAAAAGAAATAGAAAATATAAAAAGACAAAATCGATTAAATCAAAAGTTGGTTCTTTGAGAAAATCAACAAAATTGACAAAAATGTGCTTGACAAACCTAAATTAAATTAAGAAAGAAGACAAAGATTCCCCAAACCAGTAATAAAAGAGAGAATATCACTATCAACCTTAAAGAAATGGAGATTTTTAAGGGAATATTATGAACAGTATTATGCTAACAAATTAGAAAATTTATATGAAATGAAAAATTTCCTAGAAAGACACAAACTTTCAAAACTAACCCTGGAAGAAAGAGAAAATTTTAATAAACCTACAGCAAGTAAAGAAACAGCATTGGTGATTTTAAAACTTGCAAGAAAGAGAGGCCCAGGCCAGATGATTTCACTGGTGAATTCTATCAAATATTTCAAGGAAATATAATACCAATCTTACACAAACTTTTTCAGAAAATATAGCAGAAGGAACACTTCTCAACTCATTCTATGAGATCAATATTACCCTGTGCTACAGACTGAATGCTGTGTCCCTCCAAAATCCACGTACTGAAACCTCATCCCCAGTGTGATGGTATTTGGAGGTGGGACCCTTGGGAGGTGATTAGGTCATGAAAGTGGAGCCCTCGTGAATAAAATTAGTGTCCTTATAAAAGAGACCCTAGAGAGCTCTTTTGCCCCTTTCTGCCATGTGAGGACACAGTGAGAAGACAGCTGTTTATGAGTCAGGAAGCAGGTCCTCACCAGACACCAAATCTACTTGTGCCTAGACCATGGGATTTCCCAGGCTCCAGAAATGAGAAATAAATGTTCATTGTTTATAACCCACCCAGTCTATGGTATTCTGTTATAGTAATCCAAATGGACTAAGACACGCTATGTGGAAGGCAGAATTCTAAAGATGGTCCTTTTTCCTCCAGATTCTCTACCCTGGTGATTCAAATTGTAACTTTGCTACTACTATGAAGTAATTTTGTAAGTGTGATTTATAGCCCACATCAGTTGACCTTAAAATACTCAAAATATTCAGGTGGGATGAATGTATTCACATAAACTCTTTCAGAACAGAGTTTTCTCCAGCTGGGAGTAGAGGAAGAGTTCAGAGAGATGGCTGCTGTTGACCTTGAAGAAGAAAGCAAACAGCTATGTTGTACACTGCAGAGGAAAGGGGCAGCCCCCTAGCTGTTGAGATTGACTCTCAGCCAACAGCTAGCAAGAAAATGGGGAGCTTAGCACTACAACAGCAAAGAAATGAATTCTTCCAGCAAGCTGAGAGCTTGGACGAGGACACAAGCTTCAGATGGGGACCATAGTACCCACAGAAATCTTGGTTTCAGCTTGTGACCTGAACAAAGGATTCAGCTATCTGACCCCCTATCCTATGAAAATGAGATCATAAATGTATGTTGTATTAAGCCACTAGATTTGCAGTAATTTGTTAACATAGCAACAGAAAATGAAAACCCTCTGTAGCAAAGCCAAAGATATCAATAAAAAAGAAATCTACAGACCAATATCCCTCATGAACACCGATCACTAACAAAATATTATTAAATCAAATGCAACGATATACAAAAAAGATTATACACTATGACCAAATACGATTTATTTTTGGAATACACAGTTAGTACCGCATCATCTGTCTCCTGCCAGGCCCCCTGACTGGTACAATATTTAAGGAGTTGACCAAGATGGTGACAAAAGAAGATCCTGAGCTGCCCTCCTCCCACAGACACTCCAAATGTCCAGCTACATATGGAGCAATTCACTTTGAAAGAGATCTGGAAACTAGGTGAGTGACTCCTAAACATCAGAGGAATGAGAAAATAACCATATTGAAACACACAGGAGAGGCTGAAACACCTCTCACCATAAAGCCCAACCCCGGCACAGTGCCATACGATCAAGAGGAAAGCCCCAACCCTCAACTTCTCCCTGAGGAGTGAAGGGTTTAGTACCCACATCTAGAACCCCAGCTTTTAAGACTTCCCCTAGAGGGACAGGCTCACGGAGGAACAGTCTCCCCAAACCCCAGCAATGCCTTTGTCCACAACACTCACAAGATCATATAAAACACAGAAGCAATCTATAGTGGAAACACAATAATTTGCCAGGCTTCTCCCCTGGGTTCATTGCAGAGGAAGCAAGCAAAATCACCCATCTTCCAGTCTTTCCCTGAAAGAGATTTATCTGCATAATTTGAAAGCTGTTGCCTGAGGTCAGGCTTTTAATTTAGCAGGCATCTAGAGGCTGGCTGTGATCCTCCCAGAGGATCATCCAAATCAGAAAAGAAGAAGCAATATGGTCTCTATTTGCAGACGATATGATTTTAAAGCATATAGAAAACCCTAAAAGCTCCTACAAAAAACTGTTAGAACGAACAAATGATTTCAGTAAATCTGCAGGATACAAAAGTCCATATGCAAAAATAAGCTGAATTTCTAGACACCAAAAATGGACTATCAGAAAGATAAATTAAGAAAACAATCCTATTTACAATAGCATCAAAAAGAATAAAATACTTAGGAATAAATTTAACCAAGGAGGTGAAAGACTTGTACACTGAGAATTATAACACATTGATGAAACATACTGAAGAAGACACAGATTAATGGAATGGTAATCTGTGTTCATGCATGGAAGCATTAATACTGTTAAAATGTCAGAGCCAGCCCTATGACCTAGTGATTAAGTTCAGCATGCTCCGCTTTGGGGGCCTGGGTTTCGTTCCCAGACACAGACTTACACCACTCACTGGCAGCCATGCTCTGGCAGCCACCCACATCCAAAATAGAGAAAGATTGGTACAGATATTAGCTCAGGATGAATCTTCCTCAAGCAAAAACAGGAAGATTGGCAACAGATGTTAGCTCAAGGCAAATCTTTCTCAGCAAAAAAAAATGTCCATACTATCCAAAGTGATCTACAGATTCAATAGCATCCCTATAAAAATTCCAATGGCATTTTTCACAGAAACAGGAAAAACAGTACTAAAATTTATATGCAACCACAAAGGACCCTGAGTAGCCAAAGCAATCTTGAGAAAAGAACAAAGCTGGAGGCATTACACTTATTGATTTCAAACTATATTACAAAGCTATGGTAATCAAAACAATATTGTATTGGCATAAAAACAGACACATAGATCAATGGAACAGAATAGAGAGCCCAGAAATAAGCCCACACATACATGTTAATTAATTTACAACAAAGGAGACAAGAAAATACGATGGGGAAAGGACAGTCTCTTCAATAAATGATGTTAAAGAATGAAACTGGACCACTATATTACACCATACACAAAAGTAGCTCAAAATGGAATAAAAACTTGAATCTATGACCTAAAACCATAAAACTCCTAGAAGAAAACATAGGGGGTAAGCTTGTTGACATTGGTCATCACAACGATTTTTTAGATTTGACACCAAGAGCAAAGGCAAGAAAAGCAAAAACAAACAAGTGGGAAAAGCTTCTACACAGCAAAAGAAACCATCAACAAAATGTAAAGGCAACCTATAGAATGGGAGAACATATTTGTAAGCCACATATCAATAAGGGGTTAATATCCAAAATATGTAAGGAACTCATACAACTAAATAGCAATAAAATATATATCCAATTCAAAAACGTGTGAAGGATCTGAATAGACATTTTTCCAAATAAGACATAAAAATGGCCAATAGGTACATGAAAAGATACTCAACATCACTAATTATCAGGGAAATTCAAATCAAAAGCACGATGAGCTATCACCTCATACATGTTAATATGGCTATTATCAAAAAGATAAGAGATCACAAATAATGGCAGGGTTGTGGAGAAAAGGGAACCCTTGAGCACTGTTGGTGGGAATGTGAACTGGTGGCGCTATGGAAAACAGTATGGAGATTCCTCAAGAAATTAAAAATAGAACTACCATATGATCCAGCAGTCCCACTTCTGAGTATATGTCCAAAGGAAATGAAATCATTATCTCAAAGAAATATCTGCATTCCCATGCTCACAGCAGCATTATTTACAATGGCCAGGGCTTGAAAACAACCTACGTGTCCAACAATAGATGAATGGATACAGAAAATGTGGTGTGTGTATATATATATGTAATGGAATATTTTTAGCCTTAAAAAAGAAGGAAATCTTGTCATTTGCAACAACATGGATGAACCTGGAGGGCATTATGCTAAGTGAAATAAGCCAAAGTAAAACCACTTATATGTGTAATCTAAACAAGTTGACCTCATAGAAACAGCAGAAAAGTGGTTGCCAGGGACTGGACAGTGGAAATGGGGAGAGGTTGGTAACAAGGGTACAAACTTTCAGTTATAAGGTGATTAAGGTTTGAGGATCTAATGTATAACATGGTGACTATAGTTGATAACACTATTGTGTAGCTGAAATTTGCTAACAAAGTAAAAAATGTTTTCATCAAGGGGAAAAACAAAGTAAACATGTGAGGTGATGGATGTGTCAATTAACTCTATAGGTGGAATCCTTTTACAATGTAACTAACTGGTGTTTGTCCTCAGTGCCCTCGCTTCAGTAGTACCTTTGCACACATCAGTTTAGGTCCAAGACTTTGTTGCCTGGAGAGTATACATATGTTTTTTATGTGTTTGATTAGAAAAAGAGCATAAACTACAAAAGATCTCTATTTACAGTTGACTGCTTAATATTCAGGATGATTTTCACTGGCACCAAATTAAAAATAACAGAGAACAAACACCATTATATATATTTTTTAATTTAATAAATGCACATAGAAAGCAACAGTTTTATTAGATCAGAAATTTCAAAACACCTTGTATTTATTATATCTAAATATGATTAGTTTCTCATAGTGAAGAAAAGTATAGCTTTGGAAACTTGAAACTTGGCACCTACTTACTATGACCCATCTGTAAAATATCTCATATCTTTCAAAGTCCTTCTTCACAGATTTACAGTGAGGATTAAAGGGAGAACATGTTTGAAATGTCTTTATAAACTCTAAAACATCATACAGATGTTAGTCATCGTTTGCGTGTCCATAAGAGAGAGAGGAGATGAAATAATTCTATTTTATATCCCCAGTGGACACAGACTTGAAACACATTTGTGAGACTGGCAATGTCTTCCATGGGAGTTCTGCTAGCATACGGACCGCTTTAGAAATGCATCATTAGACTCAGAGAAAATATGTTATTCTTAAAGATCATGTGCGTGCAGCAACTATAAGTGTGCTTAACTTTCCCACGCACAAGGTGTGAATGTACACACCTACAATGCCACAAATTAAATTATTTTAATTATGAATGCAAACGAAACCTTTGTAAGACACACTGAAATTTCATACACATAGACACACACGGTCGCTTTAACTGAATTGAATCAAGACATTTTTTCCTCTTCAAGCCAGAGAAAGGGTGCTGATTGTTCTACCTATAAACCTTAAGTTTCAATTGCCCTGTGGAAGATTTAAACGGCCTGGTTAATGAGAGGGTAACGCCTATTAGTGCAGAACCTAATGATTCTAACTATTAATATTGACTGCTGCATCAGATTAGAGAGTATAGAAACAGCTAAATTAATCACCTACACCATGTCCTTTGAGAACCAGGAAAATGTGTTCTCCAGTCTATCCAAGGAGTGTATTCCAGTGATGTGAGCAGAGGCATAAATTTAGAAGTATTATGTCCTCCTCCTCATAAAATGCCTGAGCTACTTCATTTTCATCTGAGCAACGATGCAAGACCGAGGCACTGGCCAGTCCGTCGGTGTACAGATTCACTGCAGGAGAAATCTTCATTTCACATACCTGGGCCCTGCCTCGGATTCTTTATTTAAGAGGCATCCGGCCATTTGCTGTAAATGTTGATGATAAGCTAAGCTTCGGCAGTTATTTTGGGGAAAAAAGATTAAGGTTTGGAATAGCCCAGAAGAATTTAATGAATATCTAACCTGTGAGCAGGAATATCAGAGCTGACAGCAGCAAAATTACGGAATCAGAGAAGCCAGAAACATTAAAGCTTAACTGGATGACATCCTTAGGACCACAACTGTAAAGGGTGGCATGGAATCTTCTGCATATCAAATTAGTCGTCAGGTCAAATTGCAAGTGAATTCACCTTCTATGTAAAACTTTGGAATTCCCACAGAGAGGACTTGGAAGGCAAACGCATCCCTAGGTGAGCAGTCAGAGCACCTGATTCCTGTATAATTACATGGAATGAGAATTTGATACATGACAGTAATTACCTAGCTGAAGGTGCAATTAGCCATTTGTGACCTCATTCTGAGTGGCAACTAATTAACCCTTAATGTCAAAAATGTCAACCTTCATCAAGACACCAAAGAGAAGTACTACATGATCAGCTAATACTTGTTCCAACCTATTAATGGTTGAATCTGTCATTAGAAATGTGAATATATCATTTTTACATCAGCGTTTATGTGAAGATGCGGAATATGCTTCATTCCTTTTCTTTTGTGGCTGCATTTCCCTCCTTATCCTTGTGTGGGTAAAAATTCTTTTCTAAAATAAGAATAAGCTTTCGTATGCATACAAAATCATCACCTCTCCGTGAGATAAAACACAATCAGGAGGTATGTAGAGAACTATAACTTGTCAGTGGCATGTGATTTCTCATGGTTATAGAAATGGCACAGAATCTGAAAAGATCTGAAACGATGCTATCATTATCATCACCAACACCTCTCAAATATTGGCCTCCCAGGAAATTGATTCTGGTACCTTGTTTTTGTTGTAAATGCTGAAGACATAAGAAACTTCCTCTGGGATTTTATGGGAAAGTGTAAAACCATCATCCTTGTTAAACAGCCAAATACTGGTCCATGATTACTAGTAGTCTATTCTTTCTGTTTATTATTTACTATAAAAACATAACATTCAAAAATCTGCATAATGTATATGAGTTTGCTTCAAATAAAAAAAAGTGCTATACATTTTCTTCTCAATCCTACATTTCATAGGAGTAACCTCAAAGACAATCTTTCAAATAATTAACATGGACCTACAGTGATTTGTTCTGAAACAAATCCAATTATTAAATAAGATCAGTGTGACAAATATTTGTATTACAGATTGAAAACAAAATCTAGCACTCATATTTCATTGTTGTGGGTTCAGCACTGGAAACGTACGGTATGTGCTGCTGGAAATTTGTAGCCTGTTTGATTTGATCCTTCTCTCTCTTCAAGGTTGTTTCAAGGGTCTAAACTTAATCTAGGTAATTTCTTTTTTTTTTTTCTTCAAAGACAATCAAACTGTTTTCTCAAGCACCTTACAAACTTGTGTTTCTAGAACAGCAGGTGCAAGCCAAAGAAAAAGTGCACCACAAATCTAACATCATATTCTTTAACTTGCATGTGTGGCAAAGAGTTCTGCTCACTTTACCTGGAAGATCAGGAAGGGTAACCAATTATAGCTTGTTCAAAGTAATATCGACAAATTTTATTATTTAAAATCACTCTAAAGACCTATTTGAGACTTATAATTAAATATAAAAGCAAAGACATAGCACTCCAATTCCCTTTCATAAATTCTAAAATAAGGTATTTCTTTGTATTTACTGCACTGAGAATGGTATGTCATAGTGTTGCTATTTCCCTGAAGCTGCCGGGGATGCGGTGCATAGACGGAAGGTGTCACCTTCAATTCAGGATGAGAAACACCTCTACAGATTCAATAGTCTTTCAAACCAGAAAGAACGAAAAGCCTCTTGGAGAGATAGTGAAGCAAAGAGTAAACACAAAAAACAAAAGCCAATTACTACCTACTGATTAAATGGAATACTAAACTCTTGCTTGATAATGAGATGCAAAGTCATGTGATTACAGGAGCCACTCTGTTTCTCAGGGGTGACTGCATTTGTTCTGGTTTTCCATTTGTTCAGATTAGAAATTAAAACAACATAACACAGATGGTAGGTTTAGCAACCACAGCGGCACCTTGAACTGGCCATTTCCACTGTTTGCTCTGGCTTTCACATCCATACTTCCAAGTCCCACACTAAGTAGGCCTGCTGCTGGACCACTCACCCTTTCTGCCCCTTTTCAATGGTGGAGGCCACTCTGTGCTCTCTGAATGAGGGCTAAACTCTACCCCTCAGTGGGCGTGGCTAACCGCTTATTCTGATTTACAGTTGTTTACTCAAAACTATATATTTCATGTAACAGTGTATTGGTCAAGGGAGAAATTTACAGAACAAACCTGTCTCCAAGCAGTTGATTTTGAATTTACTGATTGAATCACACATAATAAAATCTGTGAAGCCTGTCCCTAGTCACACATTTTATATGTGTGAATATAAGTCATTTTTTCATCAACAAGGTTTTCAATGTTAGTACATTCTATCTGGAGGTTTTTTTATAATTGTTAACTGGGTAAATATTTTAAGAATAAAATATTTGTAAATATCTGGTTCAATATTTCAAAACAGTAGCTGTGAATTTGTTTTATACCTAAAATATGCTAATTGGAAAAGATAAAACTCTGTCACTGGAAAGAAATTACAAATTATTTTTAAGGTAACATAGGTAAAGAGCTTACAAATGAATTTCTGCATTAATCCCATTTTCAAAATACATTGCAACATTTTTTAAAGTGATAGTTTAGCTACCTCAACTCTTTCTTTTAAAAAAAAAAGGTTCACTCTTATTCATGGAATTAAACTTTCAAATTCTGGAAATATAATTTAAACGATTATACTGCATATTTTAGTAAGCATAGTTTGTAGATGGATGTAACTATTTCATTTGCAAATAATAATAGCTAGATTTTAAAAGGACACAAAGTTGAATGAATAGGAAAAAGTCATGCCTATATTTGAAATGCAGAATTTGCTATATCATTTTCCTTATGTGGAATATCCTACAGCATCTACTTTTTATAGTACTTGTCAGACAAATCGAAGTACCATAGAGGCAATTATAGGCAAAAATCATATAGAGATGTGCGTGGATACACACATATCCTATTGCTATCTAAGAGTTTCTCAGAAGTTACCATATACTTGTTGATATTCAAAAGGGTTAGAATATTTACTATTAGAAAATACAAGCATCTTCCAGATAGTCAGAGGGAAGGCTTCAAGGAGGAAATTTTTTTTGGCAAAATTTTGATTTTGAAGATCATCCAAATGGGAACAGTATTACTTGCAATAGAGGAATGGAAAAATACATTCCTAAAGGAAAAGTGGGGTACATGCACATATGCGCACTTATGTGCCTGTGTGTGTGTATGTGTGTGAGTGTTGGCATGGAGAGAGTTGAAGTACAGAGGTGAAGTTCAGAATACGCAAATTAGAGACATAACACAAATTAATGGCTGCCAGAGCAGGTGGTAAGGGAGAATAGAGAGCTTTTGCTAATGGATAGGGAGCTTCGATTTTGGCATGACGAAATTGTTATGGAATTAGGTAATGGTGATGGCTGCGTGACCTTGAGAATATACTAAAAACCACTGAGTTGTACACTTTGAAAGTACAAATTTTATGGTTTTCAAATTGTATTTCAAAAAAATAAATATTTACGATTATGTACTGATATAAATATATAACAATTAATGGAGGAGAAGAGAAAGCTCTTCCCTACAGTGTAATTCCAATTAACAAATGTAGAAGAAATGATGGAAATAGAGAATCATCATTTGGCAACACCACAATAATAAAAGTTTCAGGGAATATCATCAAACGATACTAAAACTTAATGAGCTAATCTATGACTAGAAACATGATATTGCACTTTTGAAAATACCTACCCACCAAATAATCCAAAAACAAAACAAAACAAACTTTTTTTTAAAGTGTGTATGGTAAAGGTCCATTTTCTCTTATATATTTGTAAAAGGATGCTCCTCATAAAGTACTTAAAACAACAACAAGTTAACATTAAAGCTGGGTCCATCATATGTCATAACTAAAGAGGTCCTCAAATTTTAAAATTTATCATCTTCCATCACTTGCAAAAATGCTCTTACTCACACTATAATTATGCCTGTCTTACTCTGACTGTGCTAGTGTAATTCAGCTTTTCAGTTCTATAAGACTTAGTGGTGTTTCTTCACATTTCTGAATCAACATCGCCATGATGTTCTCTTAACTGAGTCTTCTACTACCAAATGTATAGAAGGTATTCTGCTTATGCTGAAATGAAATTCAATATCCCCATCCTTTTAGCAATTTGAAATAAAATGTCTTCAGTACCCGTTTGACGATTCTATCACATTCTCTTTTACCTGGACATTTTCACAATTTCTTTATAATGAAGAAAAAAGATACATTTAAATATTCTCTGTTATGTCATCCAGCGTCTATGATATAAGAAGAAAGTGATAGGAACAATCTTATATTTACTTTTTATCCCCAGTCTTTTTCATCGAAGAAAGAAAAGAAAATTTCATACAAGTGAAAATTCTATTCCATTGAATATTGTATTTCTTTTGCATGTTCTTTTAAATAATTTCTTCATTTGGATTTTTATTCCATTTTATAAATAAGCCAGTACACTAACATCTACTTGAGACTTTAATTATAAAAATTAATTTGTAAAATAAAAGTAATAGCAAAATTTGAATATGGTGATTAAATCACTCAGCTATGGGCAATTCAATTTGATTTGATTAAATTAAACTCCATATATTATCCATTTACAATGTGTTTTACAATCTGTTAGATGATAAGATCAAAAAGGTGAATAAGATATTGTCCGTGTTTTCAAGGATTTTTTAATCTAGTCTGGTACAATATGAAATAACTAACCAAGATACACTTACCCAGTAAGCAGCCAGTATGGCAGGTACCATCAGTGATGCATGATTTTTAAGTCTAATTCATGAGCAACAGAGACAGTCCTGTCATTTCTTTATCACTGAAGACAGGCAACTACCTAGAAGTAGGTTCTAGTTATGACTATCCATTTAGTTGGGTAGATATTTGAATGACATACAATATATAAAACACATTTTTAAGTAAAAAAAAATACACATTCTGATAAACAGTTCACATTCAATTGTGAGTATTCTATAGCATTCAAAATGTCTAATGATATTTACTGCAGAAGCATACAGGTTTTTCTTGGAGGATACTTATCCAAATACAGATCATACTTAACAATGCTTAGTTTATAATATGTGACAATATTAGAGTCCAAGGCAGTATAGCTCAAGGCAAAATGAAAAGAACAGAAAAATAATGGAAAATAAAAAGCAACCTTATGAGTTTTAACAACTTCAGATCTTTAAATAGAAACTTTCAAGAAAATATTCAGAGCACAAAAAATGCTAGAATTATATATTATATACACATACAATCATGTGTCACTTAAAAACAGGGATACCTTCTGGGAAATGAGTCATTAGGCAATTTCGTCATTGTGTGAACATCATAGAGTGTACTTACACAAACCTAGATGGTATAGCCTACTACATGCTTAGGCTATATGGTACTAATTCTATGGGGACCACCAAAACATCATTATGCAGCACATGACTGTACATGCATATATAAAATGAATATATTTATATATACATTCTATATAAAAGTTTATAAGGGGAAAATGGGAGCACACATGTTGCCCAGGCTTTTCAAATCCTTGTATTCCTGATGCAAGTCACCTCACCAAGTGCGTCATCTCTTGGCCTACAACAGGAACCTCCATTCCAGCCTGCTTCTTTATTCACTCATTCTCCAACAAAACCTGCTTTTTCCTACCCTTGTAATATTGTTCACAGATTCTTCTTTTCATGTCCACAAAACTCCCTGCCCATTTCCTTTATCTCTCCAATAGTTTTTGACTAGATCTCAAATATATTCTCACCATCTCCTGGAATCATTCTCTAAGAATGCCAGCCAATAGAGATTTCTTTAATCATTTATCTCCTATGGATATAATTAAAAGGATTTTTAATTATTAAGTTATATCTACTTTTTAAATTTATTTCATTCTTAAGGTGTGTATATCTTGTGTCTAAAAATATATTTTAAATTCTTCAAGAATAGTAAATGTGCCCAATTTATTTTTCATATTTCAAGTGAGAAACATACCAAGTAATGCAATGCACAGAGATTTGCAAAATAACTGAACAAATGGATGAAGGAATGACTACAAGTGTTTTAAGTAGGGATGTAATGTCATTTGAAAGCTGATTTATTTATTTGACACCACTAAACCATTACCAAACCATGAAGAGAGATAACCAGCAGAAATTAGATTGAGATCTAACAATGCCTTACATTATCTCATGTGGCATATAAGTACATTAGGAATCCTATAACCTTACACAGAGCATAACCCATAGCATCACTATAAACCACAAAAGTGAGTTTTCCGGCCTGTTACCCATAATTTATTCAAGATGCTGACCTTTATGGTAAATTATATTTGGGAAATTCATTGGTCTTGATGTTAAAATATTTATCTTGAACATGCAACCATCATCTATAGTTTAATGCCACAGAAATTAGTTGTGATCAATTCAACATTTCTCCAATTGTGCTAAGTCACAAAAATGTATGGTGAACCCATCACCAAGCATCATGCAGGCAATCATTGTGACTACGTTTTTTACTCACATGACACTTTCTTGGTCATTAATAGTTCAGTACTGGGAGTGAGAGAATGGAAAATTAGTACTCTGTCAGATGATTTTACTGTGTGTAGGCTCAGCAGTCTATGAGAAAATGTAAATGTTCAACAATAAACAAACACATTATAAGGAAGAACTCTAACCTACTTATTCTCTTGTGTCTATTATACTTTTAGTAAACTTTAACTTGCAACCACACAGTTTTAAAAATAAATGAAAGAGGTTAGAAGGCTAAAGGAATTTAACTTTAAGATTTTTCTTTACTATAGAATAACAACAGAATAATAAAATCTCAGCTATTATAAGAAAAAAAATATATATGACTTTCAAAGGAATAAAGAAGTGCCAACAATTCCCTAAAACTCTTGGGAAAAAAACAACTTTTTATCATCAAACTGGGGCAATTGGTACCTTTAAGGGAAAGACAGATTTTTAGGAAAAAATGTTCTCTTTTGTAGTGTACATATTAAAACTTTCAATGTAAGCAACATTGCACGGTGATTAAGACCACAGTCTTTGAGGACACAGTACCTTCGATAAATCCTGGCTCTATCACTGATAGGGGTGGGACTGGTGCGTCCGTTCCTTCATCTGTAAAATGGGATAACGATAATCCTTACTGGTGGCAAAATCTTCTGTTTCACAATATCCATGTTCCCTTTCTTCCTTTTAGTAGCAGAAACCTTTGAGTTTCAACTGGTCACAGAGCATCCTACAGACGTAAACCCCAAGCTTCCCTTGCAACCAAGTGTGGCCATGTGTCTGAATGCTGGCCGATAGTACATGAGAAGTAATGAGCATTTTTTCTAGGTCTCCCCAGGAGCACAAGTAGCTTGCCTAATTTCTTTGTTTGTCCCTTATCACTAGTTAGTAATTAGCAATAACTGAAGCAACAGCACTGGACCTAGAGGAGGAAGCTCCCTATTGAGGATGATAGAGCCATTACACTAGTCTGGATCCCTGGATAATGACCTAGAGCAGAACCTATATCCCCACCATGACTTATTGAACATGAAAAAAATAAACTTCTATCTTCTTTAAGCACTATAATTTTGTTCTCTTTCTTATGGTAGCTTCACCTATTCTTCTATCATAACTAAGGCACTATTTCATAGACTTGTGATAAGAATTAAATGACCTAATATGTGTAACTAATGCACTATTTCATAGAATTGTGATAAGAATTAAATGACCTAATATGTGTCAGCACATAGAACAGTGCCCTGATAATACTAAATTCTATAGAACTATTTGCTATTATTATTTCAATTATTGTTATCAATTTTTTTAACCACCAAGCCACCAGAAAATACCACTGTACTGGGAATTCAGAATGATTTATAAAATTAAACAATATCCCAATAGCCAAAATTAACTACTTACCCTTAACTCATATAACATTGACAGATTCATTTTATCCTTCATCATGACACAAAAGACAGGGGAAATAAGGTATGATACTTAGAAACACATCATTACATTTAATTTATTATTTTTCTTTTTTCTAATTAATGCATAAAGTAAGAGAAAATGAAAATAAAGAGTGACTTGATTAATAGTGTGGTCTTTGGAGTCAGTCTTAATTTCATGTCTCAGCTCTGAAATTTGCTGCCTGGACAAATCCTTTGAATTGCTAACCTTCAGATCCTCACCAATAAAATGATTGTAATAACAGTACCTTACATAGCTAGAATTTTGTTGATTCCTTGCATCTTTTAAGTTTCTCCCCCATGTGTACCAGTCACATAGTGTGGATTCAGACCCTCTCTTGGTCTGAATGGTGCGACCAATTGGTCCAAGACAACGTGAGTCACCATGACTCACTTGCCACAGTGATTATTGATTCATGCAATCTAAGCCAATAAGCTTATGGCATCCCTTGGCCATAGGAGTGTGTGTCTGTGTGTGTGTGTGTGTGTATTTAGGGAAAATAAAATCAATATGAAGCCTGGTATTATATGATGGTGTGCAAAGAACAACTGCCTCTCTTTCCCCATGTGGCTAAGGAGGTTAGAGCTCTAGGGGCTGCTTGAAGCCATCTTCCAAAGCTAGCACATGTTAAAATACACACAAACGCATGGGCTAGAGAACATTATAAAAATAAGGCAGGATTCTTATTGACCCAACCAACCTCTGGACTTTTCAGTCTTATATATCACCTTTTGATTTGAATCAGTTTGATCTGGCCTTTTTTGTTAGATCAAATCAGGAGCATCTTAACCGTCTTATTACATTTATTGTGTATAAATAAATTGTGGTAGGAAATACCATGATTTGCATATTTTAGAAACCCAATCACTACTAGTTTTAGAGTGAAAAATAAGAGTAGTCACATTTATATGCACTAAGATATTTTTGGAATACTATTCTTTGGGTGTATATTCTTTAGAGTACTATTCTTTGGAATAATATTTTGGAATATCATCCTTTGAAAGAATGCTCACCACGTATGTATATGGAATGAAGCTGTTATATGCTTCTTTTAAAAATTAGCATACGCACTTTCTAAAATACAACATATTATATTAGATCCATGACATGACTTCTAAAAGGAATTTCACGTACTGCCTAGGACATAGGAAAAGCTCACCTGAATAGTATTTTTCTATTTTACACATCAAACACCACTGAATCTTAAATCAAACTAAATTTAATTTTAGTTCATCCATTTTTAGCTGTTACTAGCAGTTATGTGCATCTCAGGAAACCTCCTGCCTAAATATGGAAGTCTTCAAAATGGCCAGTTATGAACTTTACATCTGAAATCACTCAAAAAGAATTCAAACTGGGTAAGCAAAGCACAGAATGAAATTAAGTGCGTTCCATATAATGGTGAAATACAAGATGAAGAGCAGAGGAATACTGGGAGAGAGAAGCATGGCTTTAATTAAAATGGAGCCTTGGGAGTTTAAATGTAGCTATTTCTGAAAGGACAAATCCAGAGAGTGAAATTTCAATGAGGTCTAATCACAACCTTCGCTGCACAGCACACTAGGAGAACGCTTGAGTAGACACGGCCTTACAGCTAACGGAGACCCATCACACACAAAGCACATCTACATCACACGGATTGTCTTTCTGGCATCGCTTCAACATCCCCACTAGAAAAATGCATGTACCATATTGGCTGTGCTTTTGTTACCTTTTTTTCTTTGATTAATTGACCAAGGCTGTTGAACGCCACAGGCTACAATGTAAAGGTAACATTGCTTATAGAGAATAAGTTCCACAGTTAGGAACATTTCAGGCAGGGAGGAATCCAATTATATATATAATGAGTTAACAATGATTACTAATCTAAATAAATACTGTGCAATTCAATCATATAGAAAAGTAGAGTCAGTATGAGTAAACGACACATTACAGAGGGAAAAAACAGTGTAAGAAGCTGACATCTTTGAAACAAATGGAAAAAAGTAGAATTTCTATTTCCATTCGAACTTCTTTTTTTGTGTAATCAACCACAACTATGTCTAGAACAATACTAAAGTCATCATGAGCTTTGGGCTCAGACAGTTCTGAACTTACCTCTAGGTCTGCCATTTTCTAGCTCTGTAATAAAGTCTCTCTTAGCTTTAGTGTATTCACAGTACAATAAAGATCTCTTTTAGGATTGCTATGAGGATTAAGTAAAAAAAATGTGAGTAAAATTGTTTGGAAATAAAAAGTCACTTAATGTCTATGTGAAATCTCCATTCATTGAATAAGAAAAAAAAGTCATTATAGTTCTGTTGGTTAGGGGAAGGCTGGCTCCAGCAACAAATAATCCAAACACTGTAGTAGTTTAACACAGAAGATTATTTCCACTTGCATACAGTCTAGAGTGGATGTTCAGGTCAACCCAACAGCTCTCCTTCACACAACTATTCAGGATCCAAGCTCACAGCAGCTCCACTGTGCCCAACTCTCGGTTTACAAGGAAATTCAGGGATCTAGAACTCAGTAAGGTAGAAGAAAGATTAAAAGCATGAAGGAGCTCCTTCCTTGGAAGGATATTTTATGAGCTAGGCTGCTCTCATTCCATTGTGAAGTAGAATACCCTCCGCATCTACCTGCAAGAGACATGGGAGTCCAGCTGTGTGCCCAGAGAAAAGACAAACAAGATGCTGTTGGACAGTTAGTGGTCTTTGCCACAGGCAGCCCTTCAGGCCACCAAATATCTATGGGTTAACTTCTTTCTATAAAGAGCACAGCTAGTCTCTTCCCAAGGGAGACAAGCCAAAGTGCCTTCCAGTACCTTTATCCGTATGAAATTCTAGAGTCTCTTGGTGATTCGCAATGCTTTCCATCAAGTCTGGTCATGGTTCCTCACAGTCCAACAATGTATAAAATAAAATACAAGCTCTTTGCTTACCCCCACATCCAACATACACATTACAAAGGATGAAGCAAGGGTAAGAGAAGGGTAGTAAATGCTCCCGTTCTGAAAAGGAAAATCAGAAAACTTTAGCATGACTAGACTCTTAGCATGGATGAACTCCTACTGGGGAGGTTCTGTAATGAACCCCTTTCCTGGCAATGGGAAAGGTTCCTTGATTAAATTCAGATTCTACTCCATGGTCCATTGTTGTTTCACTCTCTCATTCTCTCTGAATTTATTCTATCATGGCTACCTTGAGGTTGTCTGAGGTTTGGGTGTGAAAAAAACACCCTTATTATTACCTATCCTTATGCTTGCTACGAGGCTGAGTCTCTTTAACTGACAGTTCTTCAAAGGCTTTTGTTTCTCAAACATTTTTTCACTTTTATTTCCTGACATTTGGGCTTCACTAGTCAGTGGTTTTTCCAATGATTTCAGGCTCTTCGTCTCAAGAACGTTGCATTCTCTTGAACCTCTGCATGAAAATCAACCAATTACTACGCAAGCCTACTTTTTTTTGCAATCCCTTGCCACAGGTTGCAAGTTGTCAATGCACAGTAACCTCCTGTGTTTTTCCAGCCGCCTTTCACAGAACTACAGTCCTGAAGAACAGCTAGACCACCTTCCAAGTTGTCGCAGGCAAAATTTTACCAAATATTTTGCCACAGCATGGTATGGGTCACCGAATTTCCAGCCTGCTAGGCATGTTTGTTGATCACTCACTGCATGACCTCTACACCAATGCAATGCATTTTTACATTTTTAAATTATGGTTTTACCCTACTTCAGGTTACTAATATTGTTACAATAGTTAGGGTTTGCTGGCTTCTAACCTGCAGTAGCCTCTAAAATTTCAGTACCTTAAGACATTAGAAGTTTCTATCTCACTTAGTCCTTGTGTTGAATGAGGGCAATGGGACACCTTTCATGCATTAGGGGAAAGAGACCAGAGAACAGTCTGAACTGAACTCAGCTGAAACAAAAGGCGTTTTGGAGATCATAGGCCATCTGTGTTTGCTAATTGACTTTCCAAAGGAAAAGTAAACTTTTTCTTATATTCGTGACGGGAAGTTTTACAACTGGGAGTAAGACACCTGGCCAAATTAGGCTCCTATCTTCCCGCAGAAACTGGGAGATAGTAGCTCTATCGTCCTCTGTGATTACATTTCAGAAGACAGCCACAAGTCCTTGAGAAAGACATTTTGGGTTGTAAAACTGGCAAGTAGCTTTTAAAAAGATTTACATCTCAAAGAGGCAGAGAAAGAATTTACAATTAGAAGTTTTCTAAAATAAATGCTCCAGGAAAAGAGAGGTCAGGAGCCTAGATTCTGAAAGAAGCCTGTCTAAAGTTTAGTCAAGTAGATGGGAACTTTAAGGCCTTCTTGGGCAATAGTCACTCAGGTCACCAGACCGATGGCCATCCTACTACCTTTAATACAAGGCCTCCAAGGTCATGTTGGCAGGCCAACAGAAAAGATAAACAGCATGAGGCAGCTCAGCTAAGAGTTTTTCAGCTCTTCCATTTACATGTCATTGAATACTCACATATACATCTCATTAGAGAAATTTAGTAACTTCTTACACCTAACTGCAAAGGAGGCTGGCGAATGGAGCTGGGTGCGCAGCAAGTTACATATGGGATTTCCATAGCTCACATTCTTTATCACTATAAAGAAAAGAACAAAATAGTGAAAATAAAGAAATATTTCAAAATCTGTCCTCTCTCCCACGAAATAGCAGTCAAGTAGAGTGGAGTAATGAGAACTTAAGCTAGTGAGGACTACTGAGCAAGAGTGACTTTGACTACAATCAATAGGACATATTAAGATAGTATGAAATCTCTACAGACAGTGGACTGTAGGAAGCCACTGCAGAAAGTCATACATATTTAAAATTAAGTATCTTAATTTTCAAGAAAAGAAAAATCAAGTTCGGGTAATTTAAACAGACAGGGAAACCATTTCTTAAATATTAGCTTGCTCATTCCATCTGCTAAAAGTCTTGGGAGAATACCCAATTAAGAGCAATTCACTAAATCCAAACAAAAGTAGTCCTAGGAAGAAAACTCTGCCAGAGCCAGTGGGCAGAAGCCACGCTTCTCCTGCTGATTCTGTCACTACTGGTCACTGGAGCTACCACTAGAGCTGAGGCTGCTACTGACTATGGCTATTGGATATCACTGTTGCCACCTCACCCTATTCTTTAGGGCTTGCTTCTCTGTGTCACTAGTGGCCCATTCAAAATCTGGAGTGGATGCATCTAATTGATGGAGTGTAAGTCACAGTTTCATATTTTAGTTGCAATGTTAGTCTGGGAAATTGAGTATCCAGCATTTTTTTTTCTTTTTGAGGAAGATTAGGCCTGAGCTAACATCTGTGCCCATCTTCCTCTACTTTATATGTGGGATGCCTGCCACAGCATGGTTTGATAAGTGGTATGTAGGTCTCTGCCCAGGATCCGAACTGGTGAACCCTGGGCCACCAAAGCAGAGTGTGTGAACTTAACCGCCACGCCACTGGGACAGCCCCGAGAATCTGGCATTTTTGAATTTCATAAAAGAAGATGTATTCTGCCTGATAAGACAAGGGAGTTCAAAAATATGACAAGTGTGTTCAGGTTCTGAGTTGCCAAAAATAAATAGAGACAAAGGTGGTCTCAGCACCAGCCCATTATCCTGGTTATGTTATCAGTTCTAGAAGGAAAGACAGCCTGTGCTTACAGGAAATAATTTGTGTTTGGGAAAAATTTAAGGAAACAGATAGGAATTTGCTTTTCATGTACAAATACAATTATTTTATTTAAAGAGCCAAACTTTTATTAATAAAAAGTGTAAAAGCTTCTTTTAGTTGTATCTATAGTCTACAAAAGATCCAATCTTTCTTCAAGGTGAGTTATTTGTCCATTATAAGGGGACCTGAGTAAAAACTCAGAACAAACGTATAATGTCTTGTCATCGAAAATAAAGATATTTTTATCTTAGTGTTTATTCCTTTATTTTAATGGAATAAAATTTCAACCATCAAACTCACAAATGTCAATATTAGTCTCAGATTCTTGAAAGAACCTGACACAGACATCATCTGGTTAACTTCAACAAGATTTCTTTATCTGTAAGATGCAGAAGACAGTCAGTATGATCAGATCAGCAAGCTTCTTTGAGACAGACAAAGGGATGAGATTCGGGACTCTAGGAAGCGCAGCAGAGGGCACACAGGCACAGGGGATGACATCTGAGTCAACAAGAATCACCTTACACTTTCTGGCAGAGCAAATGCTACTCTTTAGGCCCAGTCTCCTATCCATAAAGATGGGTCAATGCTGGTCACCGCCTTTACTGGATAATGGCTGAAGATGTCAGCCCTGGGCAGGTGCACCTCAACACACTCAGGGTTATGCAATGCTTGATACAATTATTAAGTACTGTACACAGAAAAACCAGGCCTGCTTCCCATGCACTGCTTCCAAGCTAAAACAGCTTGAGCTAAGAACCTTTACAAATTCCCTGTGTTAGGATCAGAACAAGGGTGAGGTACACAGAAGTCTCTGAGAGTTATGCTAATGGGTACTTCAACCAATTATTTGGGAGTAGGTTGGTAGAGATGAGCAGCTTTAATAAACTAGGCATTTTATTTTTATTTTATTATTATTATTATTATTATTAAGCAAGATTAGCCCTGAGCTAACATCTGTGCCAATCTTCCTCCACTTTATATGTGGGTTGCCGGCACAGCATGGCTTACAAGGTTCTTACCCAGGCTGCTGAAGCAGAGCATGCAGAACTCAACCACTATGCCATGTGGCCGGCTCCAAACCAAGCATTTTAAATAGCAAGATAAACTATTTACAAACTGATTATAAATATCTAAACACTAAAAAAAAGTAATATAGTACTTTTTGTAGTGATTTACTTTTTTCAAAATATCTTTGCAGAGCAAATTCCTGCAAAGGAATTTAGTTAGATTGTAGTGCAAATTGAAACCTAGAGAGACAAAATTATTTGCTCAAGGGGAAAAAAATAGGATAGTGTTAGAATAAATATAAGAAATTGGGTCTTCGAATTCCTAATCTGGTGTACCATGCACTATGATGCATTTTACTTGACATAGATTCCAGGCTGGCAATCTAAGATTCTTAGACAATTCTGAAAAATATTAAGATTGCAAGTCTCAGACTAGTCATTAAAGTTGCATTTAATTTATTCACTTTATGGTATAACAAGTAGAAATGTGATGGCCTCTATCTGTGAATTAGAACAGAGTTAAAGCTACATCATCCCCAAATAAACTGGCTTGTTATTAAGGGGATGGTACCTCTAGATTCAAAAAATGTCATCCATCTAAACAGAGTGGATAGAAAGCATACGCTGGGCTTATTTTTTAAAATATAAATTTGGATAGCTTTTAGCACAGATAGGAAATTCTGACTACAATTCTTTCCTGGCAGAACCACTATCTGAAAATTGACTAAAAAGTAAACTTCCCCCAAACAACTACTGAATAATTACGAAGCAACTTTTCAAGTGAAGACTCAGTGAAAGAATACTACAAGAAAATTAGTTATTCCTCCATAGTTCAAGATAATTAAGTTTATCCTTGGGGCCCTCCCACTTTGCCATTAAATGCCCTTTCTTCTGCCTCCTAAATTGTAGCCAGATCAATGTACTCAGGTGGTTCTAAACTAATACACAGTCAAGAATTAACCCATAGAAGTCTAAGACATTACCACTTTAATAATATTTGCATTTTAATAATTGGAGGTTATATGATAACTAAATAAAGAGCTCTAAATTTGCTATTAGAGACTTAGGTGAATGTCATGGAAAATACTTTTGCTTAAAAGGTCATATCTAGCATCCTTCAAATTATACAACCTTATAGCCTACTGCCTACTCGTAAAACTGTTTCAAATTTGGAAAACAAAGAGAAAGTGTGAGCAAAGACCAGAAATAGAAGAGTAAGACTTTAAACAAAAGCACATAGGCTACATCTTAACATGTTCCATTTAGGTAGGTTTTCATACCTTTATTAAACATTTTTGCAAAGCGTATGCTATTTCATCTTCATATAAACTCTGTGAAGGGAGTAAGGAAAGAAACAAAACAGACATGTGCTAAGCAGGGGTAGGAAGCAGCTACAGGCAGTAACTACTATTCCCATTTTAGAGCTGATGAAACAGAGACTCAGGTTCACGTTCAAGAAGCTCCTATTGGGAATTTATCACATATCCCATATGGAGTACTTTTACCTATATCGTCAGGGTGAACCTTCACAAGAACCTTTAAGTTAGGCGTTACTGTCTCTATTTTACAGATGCAATGATTGAGGCAGAGAAATAAAGGACCTCTTGAAGAAGACACCTGGAATATTGGCTCTTACGTCTATTAACCAAATCCACTTTCTATAATCCTCTAGATACCTCCATACACCATTTCAGGGGCCTGAAAGTCACACAGTTAGCAGTCCGTAAATGAGTTAACGAAGATTTTCAAATCTCCTGAACCTACAAACAGTGCTTTTTCTATTACGCTATGTCAAAACAATGCCGAACATCCCAGTGAAAAAGACAAATTTAATTAGGCTGCTTGTCTGCAAGAGGCCTAACATCTGGCCATTTTAAAGAAACGGGATGGCTGACTGAATTTTTTATATTTTACCCAAAAGCGAAAAGTGAATTTATATCTATTACATAGAGAATTGCGACAACAAAGAAAAATATAACCAGAATAAACAGCAGAGTCAAGAGCCGTTGTTATGTTCTTCCAGCTGAGAGGGATGAAGAATATCATGCAGCTAAGATCTAATATGTGATGCTTTTGGCCAACATGTTTATCATGGAAATAAACAAACTAAAGTCCACATAAACCTCTTGTGTAAAATTAGAATCGGTAAACAGTATCACAAACTCCGGCTCCTACCTCCTTCGTCCACAATATAATTTCTACCAAACACAAAAGAGGAGACTCACTGAAAACTGAGCCACAAGGACGAAGACGAATAAACAAGGGAAAGAACCAGCCTTCAAAAAGTAATCCAGCCTAGTTCTCTCAAGGACTGTTTTCTCATTTTATTTTAATGACTACTTAATCAAGATGTATTAATTTTTCCCTGAAATGGTCCAAAAAGTCAGGATTGAAATTAAAGCAATTTGAGATCAACTGGAGAATATTTTAAGGCTAGGAAATCTTAATAAATATGATTGATGAAATGACAAATTCTGCAGCAGTTGAGGTAAAGCAGAATATGAGAACAATTTAAACAAAATATGTGTTTAGGGCTTTCAAATGACAAATCATCCACGTGTGCTAAACTGTGTCATAAGCCAACTTTTGGGTTTATGAGGCTTGCTCACTGTGACTGCAGCGAGCTCTAAGTTTTCCCAGGGGGTGCAATGAAACCCTCAAAACATTCTTAAGATAAAATTAATCTTAATAGATACATACGTTGTAATAATATGAAATCACAAAACTAAACAAAGAAACCATTAGTGATAGAATACAAATTCTTTTACTTGGCACAGTACTAGATATATAGCAGTTGTCAATCTAAATAATTATTGATGAAAAAGATAAAAAACTCGGGTATATCTAGCCAATATCAGACATACTATACTCCATTTAATTTAGTATGTATAGGAAAACTGCATTGAATATTTAAAAATGATTTTTACAACAATCTGTTTGAAATATATTATAATGTCAAAAAAATGAGCCCCCTTTTCAGAAAACACACTGACTAAGAGAGCTAAGCTGCTGGGAAGTGAAATCTCTGTTGAATATCCCAGTTAGAGTAAATTCGACAGGAAATATAACATAGAGGTCCTGAGCTACGACATCAGCTAGACCTGAATGCAAACCCTAGATTCACCTCAGGTCTGTGACTTTTTGCCTAAAATCCTCCAAAAAAAACCCCTAAAAAGAACATTTTTTCTTTTCCAAATTACATTTGGCGACAAAACCTAATGTGAACTGATGTGAGGTTATTTATAGACTTTACGTATGCTATTTACTGTGAATATTCATCTATTAATGGGTTTGATTACAGGATGTATCCAGACTATACTAGAGGGTTCCATATTATAAAGCTATATACTGTATCAGCTTTCTGAGAGCTGGACAATTTTGATTTCCTAAACATGTGGATCCACAAGGGTTTGTAGTAAAGGGCAGGACCTGTCTCTGTGTACTTGGGTTTATGAACACTCTGCCCTTGCATAAGCAGCTCTACTTGCCTCCAGAATAATGACACATTGCAGGTCATGGGGAGACTAAAGAAGGTCATGTTGGAAAGATCCGGGGCCACACTGTGTACTCATTACATGGTAGCTCTTATTACTAGCTGAATGCTAGAAAGTATAAAGGCCAAGAGCACTACTTTTCCTCCAAGGACAGAAATTCTTTACTATACAAACTATATTTCTTGAGCTCCTGGGTTATGTTTTGGGGATACAAATATGGACCTCGGGGTCTAGAAGTGGAAGATGGATGCTCACAATCCATGCCTTGAGAGTACATGGAAAGGACATTTTACACCAGGTGATTTGGGAGCTCTGAGACAAGTTTCTGGAGATTCTGCCTGAGCTGAGTTTCCAAAGAAGAATGAGAAGGAACTAGGAAGCTAGATGAAGAAAAGCCAGCTCATTTTTCAAGCATCGATGAAATATCGCCAATCTCACTGAGACAGAACAGATGGTGGAAGTACAATGATCAACATTGCTGGTTTGCTAGGGATTGCCCTGGGAAACCCCACATTCCTGGGCAAACTGACATGGTTGGTCATCCTAGATGGGAGCAGGATATGATGAGAGATAGTGAACGATTAAGCTGGAGGAGCAGGCAAGAGGTAGATAAGTATTTAGACTTTTATTTGAGATTGCTTTAATAAAGGTAGAGGGCCAGAGAAAGGACAAGTCCTCTTAGTGCCTAAAACAAGAGAGCTTAAGTACTATAATTAAATAAGGAGACCAGTGTTAATATCTCAGAGCATCACAGCTGGTAATGAGAAACAAAGCTGCATACACCCTTGACGGGGCCAGGAGAACAGAGGGGAAGCAGTCCCACTGACTACAGACTCAGAGGGAAGGGATGAGAGAAAAATGTTGCTTTACACACAAGATATTTGAAAGATAAGTAAGTGACATTAACGGTCACAGATTGGCTATATCCCTGGATCTCTCATCTAAAATAAAGGGTTTTAAGAGGACATCATAGCTTTCTCTTCTTCTTTTTCTTTTGTTTCTTAAATTCACTTGCTCTATGGATTTCTTTGCACAAGAAGTTATTGTATGTTGAATACTTGTACCATATATTGTTTTTAACTATGCTACGTGGACAGTTGATGGCTGACACAATTAGGCAATAAGAACTATACTTATTTAAAAACATCAAGATACATTAGGGGTCAGAATGAGGAAATAAATTAAGAGTCCCATGCCATGTGTCTGAGGAGACTGCCACACTCAGAAATAGAAGCTAAATCTTCATCTAGCGGAAGAAGCTTCAAAATCCCATCACAAGGTTGTAGATGAACCCGGCACATTTCTGGAAACGTGCTTGCCAGATGTAACCTGCTTTACTGTTGGAAATATCCCTGGGATTACATATATTCAGTGTTATTAGGTAGAATTTATATTGGAAAATATTGTCTTGGACTAGATTCAACACAGGAAGAGTTGGTGACGAAGAAGTGACATGTTGCAGATCTCTTACCTAGAATTTCTTTACTCTAAACTGAAATAATTCTTAAATCACATTATTCCCCACAATCCCAAGATGGTACAAAAAAAATAAACAGAAAACAAAAGAAGCAGCTCAGTGTGGCATGTTGGGGTGCCATGAATACTAGAAGATACAGAAAATAAGAAGCATTGGGCCCAAACTACTCAGGACTCTTACCAAGCTAAGACGTATAGATTTTCTCATCTGCGACAGGAAATGAACTAAGGATTTAAAGCAGGCCCATAACGATTACCTGAGTTAGGGAAGTGGTAGAGGAAAACAGAAAGGAAAGGATTAATTTGGAAGACATTAGGACTATAGAATCAATAGGAACAAGGAGCCACCTGCAAGTGAAAAGGAGAGCTAAGGATTATTCCAGGTTCCAAGGCTGGGCACCTAGAAAAATATCTATCCTCTCTGAAAAGAATGTAGAAATGAAGAGCTGGACTAATTTAAAAACAGATGGAGTTAGGTTTTTTCTTGTTGAATTTTAAACTGTTAGCAACTATGGGACTCCAGTCGTTGAAGACTTCTCTTTTTTTTTCAAATAATAACGAAGAGTAATGGTTTTCAAATGACAGCTCGTGAATCAGAAATTCCTGGAGACTTTGTGGAAAAAAAAAATACAGATTCTCTGTGCCCCAGTCTCAGAGATTCAAATTTAGAAATTTGATGGGGGCCCTGGAAATCTGTATTAAAAACAAGACAAAGCAAAGTCCCCAGATGATTGTGATATGCAGCCAGGTATGGGAAACAGCCAGAGTGCCTCTACCTTTGGCTAGTTAAACATCTCAAAATTTTAGGGAAATTTTTAATGAATAAGAAAGCTGCAGGATGTGAAATAAAAATAACAGCAAAATTGTAGGTATCAGTAAAATTTCAGTCAGAGCATCATTTTGAAAGAAAAATAAATAGATTTATCTTAACACGCCTAGAGGTCTAATTTAATTTAGTTTCCATTACCTTTTTATTTTTAATTTGGAGCAAAAATCTATTTATTTTTCCCTTAATTCCCTTTGTAGTCTTAAATACCTGCTCTGCAAATGAACCTAGGCTTTTTAATTCAAGACTGTGCAAAATAGCTGGAGGCAATTTTTCTTCTTTTTTTTTCTGTTCCATAAAGGTATTGGTTCATTAAATTGTAATTTTAGTAAATGCTATTACTTAATATTTATTGAGTACAAACAGTATGTTACGTGCTGACAAAGTCTAGTCTTTTCACAGCAGATGTAATATAGTTCTTTCATTTCTTACCCAAGCTCCAATTTAAATGTCCTCGTTCCTTCTTTGGCAAGCCAAGGAATCCTTCTGTTTGCATTTACTGTAAAATTTTCAGGCCTTGTATCTTATTTATATCTGCCATGAAAAACTTTACACTGAAAAATAAGATAATATGAAAATGGAATAAAACAACCTTTTAATTTCTTAGAACATGAGATAAAATATTAGGGGAAAAGAGGGCAATTAGAAAAGGCATTAAGAACAAATTATATTCATTAAATCCCCTGGCATTATTCCAAATGGAAATTCTTTTGATAAGAGAAATCAATGTTATTATTACCCAAGAATAAAGAACAGTAGGACGGATCCAAGGGAAATATGAAATTTCAGAATGCTGAGACATGTATAAAGAGATTTGTTTAAGAAGAATTACTTCTTATGTCCACTGGGATGCATCCACACCAATATCCAAATTTACCAACATCTTGACTCTGGAAATTCACCAAGATTCTACCAGGCACTATCCTCCTTGGCTAACACATATGTGTCTATGGGGCAAAGAAATTGTAAAGGCTCTCAGCTTTCAGCAGAAACTCTGACAGAATCATGACAAGAGCAGTCAAATGTGTGAAAGAAGAAAATGACCCCTACTCTCCTCAGAGCTATTTTAAGTTTGCTAAGTATACATCCAAAATTACATCTATTGATCTTTATTTTCAGAGATAGAAGACAATGGTTTTCAGGAACTCCTTAAAATGTGCAGAATAACCGTAAACAACATCTTCTAGATAGAATTTCTTTTTGAATAGAGTTCCTAAAATGGGCCAGGAGGTCTTTTCACCTCTGACAAATGGACAAGCAGATAGACACTGTATTACATGGTTGCCATTGGTCATTAGTTTTCCCAGTCAGGATGACTAAGTGGACTGAGTCCAGTCCGAAGGCCAGGTCACCGTCAAGTCTAAATTTGGCATCCCCTATGACTGTCCTATTAACCTTAGATCCGTCAGTTAACTCACAGCAAGCAGAGTAGCTCAGCTGAGCATATAAAGCAGAAGCCATGCCCATTTCCAGACATGTTGAAGGCTTAGAGCCTATAATTTTTTGGCTGAAGGAAGGTCAAGAGCATCTGAAATTGAATCAGGAGAACAGAAGAGTATGAGTTTCCGATTTAGACTACAGGAACAGATTTGACACCCTATGGAGAAGAAAGGGCAAAGGGGAAAGCTGATGATATCAATTTTATGGCAGGGTGACAAAGAACAGCAGGGAGGAAGAAGAGCATTCTCTTAATTCTGTGCAGAGTTCAGCAGCAATGATCCTTGGGCTCCCGGAGATCAGGTCCTCTCACAGAAGCCACATTGGTGGCAGTGGCAGAGGCAAGGAAATTCCTTCAAAAGTTTGAGAGCAGCAGTTTAGGAAGCTACCAGAATGCAATAACATAAAGCAAGATTGTGTGTGGTCACCTGTAGATCACCCCTGAGCATTCCCAGACACAAACAGCTAGATTTAGTGGGAAAACAGTGGTCTTTCACAATGGAGATGGGGTAAAAAATTAGCAACATATTTCATTACTACCCGAAGAAGGTGAGGCCCAGGACCATTCAGATTGTGGGATTTTGTGTATGTCATCTGACAGCGTAATAATAATAATAATAATAATCAACAATTTCCTATAATAATTTTTAAATAAACTTTTCATTTTGGAATAATGTTAGTACAGAGTTCCTATACACTTGGCATGCAGCTTTCCCTAATGTCAGCATCTTACATAACTGTAATATTTGTCAAAATTAAGAAAATAACATTGGCATATTACTATTAACTAAACTACAGACTTTATTCAGACATCACCAGCTTTTCCACTAATGCACTTTTACTGTTCAAGGCCTACTGATTCAATCCACGGTAGCATATAGCAGCAGGATTTTTTAAAATTACAGAGCAATTAATTCAAAAATACATATGCAAGACGAGTCTCTTAAAGGATATTTCAGTCTAATAGGAAAAAAAGCCAAACAAGTAACAACTGTAGCATCTTATGATAAATGCTATGATAGAACCAGGCACAGTGGACTCTGGAAGCACACAAAGAAGACTAAGATAGTTTGGGGGAGGTGACACTTACTCTGAGATCCCCAGAGGGAAATAAGAGTTGGAAGGCAATTAACTGGAGGTGGAGAAAGCTGTTCTAGGCAGAGAAAACATATTTTAGGTGAATAAGTCTTTAAAAAATTCACTAAACCGTATACACAAATGGCTTTGAAAACTTGCTCTTGTTCAACTTTTCATAAAACATTATCTTTTTCATCCTCTTATAATTCTGAATACACTTAAAAAATCAATCATTAGATGTGGCCTAGGTGGTTGTTGGTAAATTCATAGGTATTGACATTCTCTAGCCTAATTTACTTTATCCATTCTTAGTGGTGGATGCGTAATCCACTGGTACTGACTCTGAGCTCTCTACTTTAATATATATTTGTGTATTCTTTTAATGTTAACAATTTATCACAACTATTTTAAATTGTAAACCCCTATGAGGCAATAACCTGTTATGTAGTGCCAAGAGACTGATTTAATTCCAGATACCAATGGTCCTTCAATAAACACTATTTAAAAGACTATTTTTCCCTTGGTAGATTTGGGAAACAGGTCATCTCTATGCATGTATGTGTGTGTAAGTTTTGAAGAGAGAAAGAGTGATTAAGTTCCTTGTTTTGTCTTTTGAGGAAGTACTCTGCTGATAATGACAGAATGGAAGAAGATAGAATATGAGCTCCTGAAACTGTAGTTGAATGCTAAATGGAGCCATCAAATGTTTAGTTTAAGATGGTAGCCAACTAACAATACCTTAATTTCTTCCGACTTCCCATTAAAATACCAATGAAGATAGCCATGTAATGCTTATAAAGCTTTAAGCCAAATCATTCTTAGAATGATATTGTCATTAAAAGAAAACACATACACATAGACATACACATATATTTCACTTCTCCAAATGTAGCATCAAAATAACTAAAACCCTTTACATGTATTTCTTGAACACCACAAAGTAAACACAGACTTTAATATTTCTCATTTCTCTTTCTTTTTTCCTTCACATACCACAACTGTTCTACTTTCAGAAATTCATCTCCTCAGCTGACAGAATTTCATTCAACTGTCAACAGCTTTAAAGCATCTGAGATTTTACCCTATTTTCAAGCTAAGAAGTTAGCTTCCACTGTTTCATGGATGCTGGCAGAAGATATGGTACTTCTGGGTCAGAGATAAGAACTGTTTATTACTCACAGCAACAGTAATAGCCAGAAGGTCCACATTTTTGTGTGAGTTTCCTGAGTCCCAATTCCAAAGAAGTGATGCGAAGAATGCTAGATAACAAGCCAGCGGATTGTCTGATAGGAGAGGAACACTGAACTTAGGGAACAAAAATATTTTATAATGCATACCTGTCCTTTGCTCTAGAGAGAGACGTTATCTTTATTTTGCTGGACACTAAACACACTTTCCTTTTGCTCCAGAGGGAGACACTATCTCTAGCTACCAAGGCCATCCACTATCTAAATATTATTTCAAAGTCTAGAAAAAAAAACAGTCAGTGCATCACTCACCAGATGTGCAAAAATGTGAGACCTATGGAGAATTGTCTTCCAACAATAACTTCTTCCAAATGTGCCTCTTACTATTCTCCCCTTCCCCTTTCCTATCAATTCTCAAGCGCAAAACTCAGTGGTGTATATGGCAAGGCCAGACCCTCCATGAAGAGCCAGGGAAGAGAAGAAATGGGAATGGGAGAAAGATGCCTCTTTGTGCTTGTGTGTGTGTGTGTGTGTGTGTGTCTTAGGAGGAGATGGGGGTAGTCTAGAAATATTTATAAACTACAACTTTGTATGTATCATAAAGAAAGAAGATACATACCGCAATTGAAATGTTGATATGAGTCTATACAACAATGTCTAGGGATAATTTTTATTAACTACAGTTTTGAAGAAAATATATCTAGAAAACTTTTTCTTGTAAAACACACACATTATCTGCTAAAACACAAAAATAAAGGAGAGTGGATGTAAAATCTCTGATGCAGTCATATGTTCACCCCAACTCTGAGAACAAGACAATGTATCAGAAGATGGACTGAACAACAAATCCAGACTACACCTCCCTAGCACTGTGATCCAAGAGAGGCAGGACTACATCATGCTTAAGAACAAAACTCTGAATCCAGATCACTTGCTTTAGTCCAGAATTTGCTAGTCATTAAACCATGCTGTGTTTTCATGTCCTCATACAGAAAATGGCAGTGATAATAGTGCATGCCTCACCAGAATCTTGAGAAGATAAAATGGACCCATAAGCATACAGTAAGTAGACTCCCTTATCGGTGGGGAACATGTTCCAAGGCTCCCAGTGGATGCCTGAAACCACTGATAGTACCGAACCCTATATATACTGTTTTATCCTATACATACATACCTATGATGAAGTTTAATTTAGAAATTAGGCACAATAAGAGATTAACAACAATAACTAATAATAAAATAGAACAATATACTATAATAAACATTACCATAGATCTTAACAACCTCAGCATATGGATTTTTATTTCTTTCCCTATTAAGTTGAAAACTTTTACCTTTTCACTTAAAGGAAGCCCTTTGTGGCTTCTCTTTGGCATATCCAAAATGCCAGGACCACTATCTTGCTCTTTGGGGCTACTGTTATGTAAAATAAGGGTTACTTGAACACAAGCACTGTGATACTGCAACAATGATCCGGTAACTGAGATGGCTACTAAGTGACTATGGGGAGGGTAGTTATATAACATGGATATGGTGGACAAAGAGGTGATCCATGTCCTGGGTGGGACAGAGCTGGAGAGCATGGGATTTCATCATGTCACTCAGAACAGCACGCAATTTAAAACTTATAAATTGTTTATTTCTGGAACTTTCCGTCTAATATTTTTGGACTGCAGTTGACCACAGGTAACTGAAACCATGGAAAGAGAAACTGCAGATAAATGGGGACTTTTGTAATGTGTTTAGAACTATGTCTGCAGAGTAAATGCTCAAAACATGTTAGCTGAGAATATTCTGAACCAGCCCATGTGAACACAGCACGTCTTCTCCATCATCTCTACATCATCACGACCACTCCATTCCTGCCTTCCCAGTGAATCTTTCTATATTTATTCTGAAATTACAAATTCTCAGCAGATTTGTGCCTTGTCTTTCAACAATCTTGGGAGCTTTGTACTCGGAAAGCATTAAATATATTGAAAAAGGGTAAAATAATATCTCTGATGTTTCGTGGGTTTTAAAGCAATATAATCCTTCCTAACTAAAAGAAACTTAATTTGTTTTTACTTAAAAACTCAATTCCATTTTCTCAGCAATTTTGGAGTTACATTTCTTAATTTATATTTTAAACTTTTGGGGACGGAAAGTTTTACCCAATCAAAGTACAGTTGATGATATAATGAACCCTCACCCAGCTTGAACAAGTCTAAATAGGACCAAACTTATTTCCTAAGCTACCCTCTCAGCTATTCCCAATCTCAGAGAGCTCAGCTGTATCCCAGGTTACTCCCCATACTCCAAATTATTTTGAAAGAAATCCCAGACATCCTCATTATTTCTTCTATATATATTTAAGCACGAGAATCACATATCTAACCTAATTAATCTCTGTTATGAACTGACGTATGCTATTCCATGTGTTTAGTAAACCACTTCAGAACTTAAAACTTTACTTCAAAAATATTAGTTTTTGTCTTACTTTCTTCATTCCATATTTCTCTAACCTCATTTATACATTTTAAAATGGTTTCATTGAGGCATAATTGACATATAAAAACTGTACTTATTTAATGCATATGATTTAATGAGTTTTTACATATGTATACACCCATGAAATCATCACAGTAATCAAGGTAATAAACATATCCATCACCTCAGAATTTCCTCATGCTCTCCCCGATCTTTTTTTGTGGTAAAAACAGTTAAAATGAGATTTATCCTCTTAATACATTTTTTAAGTGCACAATACAGTGTTCTTAACTATAGGCACTATTTGTACAGCAGATCTCTAGAACTTCTTCATCTTGTATAACGGAAACTTTACACCATTGAACAACAAACCCCATTTCCCCCTGGCAACCACCATTCTACTCTTCACTTCTATAAGTTTGATTACTTCGATACCTCATACCAGTGGAATCATGCAGTATTTGTCTTTCTGTGACTGGTTTATTTCACTTAGCATAATGCCCTCCAGGTTTATCCATGTTGTCACATATGGTAGGTTTTCCTTCTTTTTATTAAGTTGAATAATATTCTGTTGTATGTATATACCACATTTTCTTTATCCATTCATCCATTGATGGACATTTAGGTTGTTTCCACATCTTTTCTATTGTGAATAGTTCTGCAATGAATACGGAAATGCAAATATCTCTTTGAGATCCTGATTTCAATTCCTTTGGATATATACCCAGAAGTGGGATTGCTGCATCATAGAGTAGTTCTATTTTTGACTTTTTGAGGAACCTCTGTACTGTTTTCCATTGTGGCAGCACCATTTTACATCCCACAAACAAGGATTCCATTCTTTATTTCCAAAAATAGATTTCAGAAAAATAGTGAAGAACACAAGATGTAACAATGACACCATTATTCACATGTGGTGCAATGAACACACCTTAGAAGAACATAGATTATTACGTATTTATTGCATACGAGTAAACACTATATTTTCTCTACTGAGGAAAGCATATTCTAGCAAAACTCAGGCCATTGAGATGATATACGAAAACTATCAAAATAAAAATGCCATAATGGAAGTTAAGAGTATAGTGGTAGAAGGTAATGAGGACATTTTGCCCTGGTTTGAGAATAGCTTTATCTAGAAAAATCCATTTGGGAAAAGGTAGAAACACAATACTCTAAACAGTGGATGCTCAGATCTCTAGTCTTTCACATCCTCTACCAGGAACAAAGAATTAGATTCTGGCTACGCTCCCGTAGCAAAAATAAAGAACTTGACATCCAAAGAGCCTCAGCCCAGGAGAGCAGAGTAAAATAACTGAGAGGTCCAGGAATTAGTCTATGAACCAGGCATATCTATTCTGGGAAAGGTAATCTGTCAGGATCCAGGGGCATAGTCAGGGGCGGGAGGTGCAAATAGAACTAAAAAAAAATATGTTTGCAAATGTCAACCAGAACACATATTTAATTTTGAATAATTAAAAAGTACCCTGGTCTTTTAAAACTTTCCCACAAAGGAATGACAATTATCCTGAATAGAGCCATAGATAAATATTTTTTGAGGGGGGAGGCATTCTTCATAAAATAATAGAATGTTTTATGGTGTCTTTTTATTGTCATCAGATATATGCAAAAAAAATGGTCTCCAAAAATTAGAGCAGGGAGAGACACTGAACGAATTCACTATCAAAAAGGCAAAATAAAATAGAGAACTGTATTAAATGAGAGAAGAAGGAAATAAAACCAACAATGAAATAATCCACCTTTGTGCCAACTGAGAGAAGACTACATGTTGTAACGCAAAAATTCAGTAATGGGTGGTACTCAACTGAACAGCTCAATCAGAACACAACAGAAAAGAAGAAAAGAATGAGCACCTTGTAGAAAGAAACTGACAGTTCTGGTAGACTTAGAATGGTGTTACAAACTATAGAATGGTGTTCCAAAGGAAAAATAAGAGGAAATGGAATGGAAGCAATAATCAACTGTACAATAGGAGACAAGGAAAAAGCTTCTCTAAACTGAAGAATAAATTCAAGTTTACAACATAAAGGATTTTAATATGATTACTAAAACTAAATTAAAAAAATGAGGTAGAGCGTGGCTTTTATAAAAAATTCAAAATTAAATAAATATATACAGATAAACAAGCAGAAAAATCAAATTAATACAAGGGTTCAAAACTAAAGTTTTCCTCATAATTATTTGCTAGAATATTAATTTTTTATAAAGAAAGCATTGTTTTTAGAATTTGCTTGATGTTTCTACATTTTTTTCTTAAAGATATTTTAATGTAAGGAATATATGTACACATTAAAAATTCACACTATACATTAAGAGATAAATGAAAATCGAATTCCTTCTTTCATTCTGTGGTCTCCTGGTCCCTGACCCGAAGATAAACAATACTAACAGTTACTCGTGTATCTTCCACTAAAAATGGTACATACTTGTGTATAAGACAGATAAATTTCATACATTAATAAATGTTTATATAGAATTTACTATGCATTAAGCATTGTTATAAGCACTTTAAAATTATCTTAACATATTATTTTGCATGTGCTATTTGGCATTTCACATATAAATTTACAAGTACACGTTAACAGTTTGTCTGTCTATATTAGACCATACAGATCGGTGTCATTCTTTTCAACAGTTGCATAGTATTTTATGCTTACAGGATTTTTGAGGTCAAATATTATCACCCAAAATGCTATACCTAGCCAGCTTATTATCATTTATTTCTGAAGTCAACAGAAAACATTATCAAATATGGAGCTCAAAAAATGTGACACTTCTATAAACTCTTGAGAAAATTACTTATGTCTACAGCCAAAAATAGACCTCTCAAAATCAAGAAGGTAATAATGAGAAGGCCCTATTAACAAGGACTAAAGTGATTATGGTACCAACTAAATTAATGTGATCGATAATGTTATAAAATGATGAAAAATAACATTAATATTATATAAATAATAGAAGTGATATATTAACATTTTACTTTAATAAGATGACTCTTGTATAATATGAAGCTTTTGGCTAAATTAACAAAACCTCAAAAAGTAGTAGACATGGGCACATATATTGTGCAAAATTATTTATGCACAAGAAAGAAGAAAATATATCCATTGTTTTAATTTCTTCAATTAATAAAGAAATATAGTTTTAAGAATATGGTTGCAATATGTAAAGTTTAAAACAAGGAGAATTAAGAAAAAATAAAACATATAACAGTAAACCAAAAAATATGTATTAAAGAAGACAAAATAATGGAAACAGAAAGCAAATGCAAAAAAATAAAAGCAAAAAGAAATGGTAATAGTAATGTTGAAAAAATATTTTTTAAAAGGTTTGGAAGCTATAATACGAATGGGTAAAACTTCTGTATGAAAACTTTGATACTCTTAACTGAATGTGAAACAAAACCCTCTGTATATTGTCCTAAGAGATGTACAGAACTCAAAATAATGCAGAAAATGTAAAAATTAAAGCATAAGCAAGCCTGTATCAGCCTAGCACAAGTGAAAATGAAGTAAGAGTAACAATATTAATATCAAGGTAGAATTTAAGATTAAAGTAAATGTGAAAAATATTCCTTAAAACTGTTGATAATCCTGAAACTGTATGCCCTGAAAACACAGAATTAAAATGTGCATTTAAAAATATTCAAAATGTTATGCTTAATTGAGAGAAACCCAATTCAGATGACATATTTGAAAATTACTGACAGATCATTTAGGACATAGGATGATACACACACACGTTACAGAGGAAAAATCTATTTTTAAATCTATTTATTTATTTATTTATTTATTTTTAAAGATTGGCACCTGAGGTAACAGCCGTTGTCAATCTTTTTTTTTTCTTCTGCTTTTTCTCCCCAAATCCCCCCAGTACATAGTCGCATATTATAGTTGTGGGTCCTTCTAGTTGTGGCATGTGGGACGCTGTCTCTGCATGGCTTGATGAGCAGTGCCATGTCCGAGCCCAGGCTCCAAATCGCTCAAACCCTGGGCTGCCGAAGCGGAGCGCACGGACTTAACCATTCAGCAACGGGGCCAGCCCCTAAATCTATTTTGAAATGCCCTTCCACCATATATGCTACAAATTCTCAATAAATATTTCATGTAGGAACTGTAGAGCACACATTTTCTGAACGCAATAGTATAAAATTATGAATGTATAATAAAGCACTAACTTAACTAAGTGCTTACTATGCATGTCAGACACTGTTCTTGGCGCACTTAACCAAACAGATAAATATATCTCCATTAGAAGCTAACATACTAGTAGGGGGAGACACAATGAACAAGATAAGGAAAATACATGGTTTGTTCCATGCAGATGAGAGATATAAAGAGAAAAAATGCAGGAAAGAGGAAGCGAGGGTACAGTTCTAAATGGGGCGATCGGAGACGTTTTCACTAGGAAGATGAAATAAAGAAACATCTGAAGGAGCTGGAATATCCTTCTAGGCAGCAGGAGCCATAAATTTACAATCTTTGTGGGAAATAGAAATTACCAAAGGAATTTAAAGTTAGTAAGAAAAACAGACTAATACACAGACTGTGGCAAAAACTGAAAAAGATCTTGAAAAATTATGATTTTAAAAGTTCTGTATTCAGACAATATATGGTTAAAAGAAAGCACTATTGTTAGCGTTTATTATTAGTGCCCAAGGAGCACACTATAAATCAAAATTTTATATATATATGGTTAAAATATATGTATTACAACAAAAGAGGAATTATCTAACTCTGAATGGGACTGTTCCAAATTGGCTTCCAGAAAGGATATATTTTAGCCAAGACATGAAGTACAGATAGAAATTTCCAAAGCAAAGAAGGGAGCAATGTCAATTTACACAAGAGGTGTTGAAACATGTGAAGACACAAAGCATGAGAAAGCATGCACGTGTCTAATGTCACATGGCGTAAGTTAGATACAGTGGATGTCATTCCTCTTAATTTGGAATCTCTTCAGGAATGGAAACAAGGGTTTTAAGCAAAAATTCCTTTTTCATTCCAACTATCAGTTTACATTTTAGGAAGATCCATGGGTGTTTGATTGAAGAGAAGAGAAGACATGGGTCAAAGGGGCTGGATAAGAGGCTGTGTACACGGTCTTGGTGAGAGATGATGAAGGTCTGAGCTGAGTAGTGACTAAAAGGATATCTTCATTAAAAATGACTACCAGCCTCTGTGTGTTTCAAGATCCACCTCTGCCAGCACTACTGTGATCGCCATGTGTGCACACAGTCATTCCCACGGACGTTCTTTCTCTAGGGACTCATCCTTTAACTCTCAGATCAGGACAAGCCATGGGAGAAGGACTTCCCGATGTTCCTCAGCCAGTTCCAAGACCACCATATGTCATTGACCTGTTTACTATCTGCTTGTTTTCTAGCAATTAAAGATTGGAATCCTGTACATCTATTTTAATAGGTCTAGACAACTATTTGAGAGGCCACTGACAAGCTGGTCAAGATCCTCATTTCTTCCCATTTGCTGAAACACGAGCCCCAGATCTATCTGGAGATATCCGTGGAGACTCCTTGGGCCCACGTTATATCTAGTCAAGGAAGGCAACCTCAAATGTCAAACCATCTGCAGTTGGGGAGTGCCCCACTACTGTCAAAGATGTGCAAGCATGCTTTGGGTTACTAGATATTATTCGTGGTCCCTCTTTCCATTCACACTGATCAACTACTAATCAATCTCCCCTAAAAGGGCCAAGCCGTGACCATGACACTGCCTTCTAGTAACTGCTCACTCTGTTCACATCCTGTTCAACTCTGAACAATCTTCAACCATGATGTCCCTAAACAGTCATTGGGAGGAAATTATTTGAGCTTTGTGGAAGCACTCTTCACTAAATAGGGATATTGTACAGGAAATTCAAGACTCAAAGGGTGGAACCAGATAACCTCAAATGTCCCTTCCAACTCTGATTATGTGACAAGCTATCTGTCTTCTAAACCAATAAAACTTTACTCTTGGGCATGGTTGAAAACATATCTACATATATCACTGCCATAACTTTACAGGAAATAGCAACTGCACAATCTGTGACCCACTCAACATGCCAAGGGATTTAATGTGATATATGACCAGACTCATTGGACTAGACTACTTTATTGCGTTCCCCAATATCAACAGGCTGGTTGTCAGGAGCTGGAAGTATGTTAAAGCTACTTTAAGCACAAAGCACTACGAAGCAGAAGTATGTTAAATGCCTTTGTTTAATCCCTTTCCCTACTTTTTCTCCTATGTTGCCACCTGACATAAGCCTGCATTATCCAATGCACCCTATCATTTACAAGACTTATTTACTCTACCTTAACTGGGGTACTTGTTAACACTTCTTTCAACCTTCCTTTTTGTAAGAATTTCCACTCCTACTATATAGGGATATTCTTTTTTCCTTTTAATGCAACTTTTATATCTATCAAAGATATACACACATATGGTTTTAGAGAAGTCAAACAGTTCTCCAAGGTTTAAAATAAAATTTCGCTGTTCCCCCTGTTCCTGCCTCCAAGCTGATCAGCCTTCCCCAGAGGTAACTACTTTCAGCTTCTTTGGCTGTTTTGTCTGGTATCTACTTTTTTTTTCTTTTGATGAGGAAGATTAGCCCTGAGCTGACATCTGTTGCCAATCTTCCTCCTTTGGCTGGAGGAAGATTGTCCCTGAGTCAATCTTCCTCCATGTTTTGTACGTGGGACACTGCCACAGCATGGCTTGATGAGTGGTGCCTAGGTCTGTATCAGGGATCTGCACCTGTGAAACCCAGGAGCCCAAGCAGGGCGCACAAACTTAACCACTGCGCCACCGAGTGGCCTCTTCTGGTATCTACTACTATGTTTCTAAATAACATGCTCTTGGGGCTGTTTCTCCTTTTTTTCCATTTTAGCTATTATCTGTCAACTTCCTACTATGGAAATTGAGGACTTTACCCTCTTTCTCTCCTTCCTCCTCACATACAATTATTCCTATACCTCATCCCTCAATATAATTATATCTGTGATTATAATATCCATATTAATATTCACTACTCTCTGTTTTACAATTTTTTGCTCTTCTTGAAGGTATTAATTTTCTAATTATTGCTTGTAATTCTATATTATATTTCTATATTCTATGTTATAATTCTATATTCAGCCCAAACTCTCAGACATAGGTATAAATCCTGTCTAAATATATTGAAAAACATCAAGCACTTCAGAGATTGACTTTCAAATAACCTGATTTTTAACCCCCTTGCACCCTCCCTTTCTGAAATACTGGTGCTTCTCATTATTATGCTTTCTGGCATTCTGTAGGGAGAACTAGCTTGCTTCTGAATCTTCTCTGTCTCCTACCCTACCCTGCACTTACCCACACCTACTGACTTTGTTTCCAACTTCCAAAATTTTGTTACTGTGATCTTGTCTCTCTTTTTTCCTTGCCCTTCTTGCTTTAAGGCCTTTAAAATCCTTTTTAAATGTAAATCTCAAGGTTTATTCTTTACTTTTTTTTTTTTTTAATTGTAAATCTGCTACCCAGCACAGAGCACGCCTCTCTCAGGCAATAATTGTCCATTTTCTACGGCAAGTCGTTAACTGGGCATCTTAGACCCCCATTTTCTTACAGCAAAATTTCATCTACTGTTTCTTGATTTTTCATGAGCATTGGTGTTAGAGTAGGCAAAGAAAACAATTTGCTCTAGTGCTCAGAATAACTAAAGCTCTTATTTACAAAAAGAGATGAATGAAATTCAGTACCAAAAAAGGTAATAACCACAGGCAATATTATTGAGCACTCATTCTATGGCAAGTACCTTTCTAAGTGCTTCATAGGTATTAATGAATTAATTCACTTGATCCTCATGGCAACCCCCAAATCTCAGAGTTTTCCTTGTCTTTTCTGTTTAAAAAAATGATTATTTACAATCACTTATTAATAAAACTCTGATATATTTTTCAGGTTTTCATATCTGATGTCCAACATTCCAATTTTCCTTCCTGTGGGGAGTTTGAGATCTGAGTCTCACACCTTTGTTGTCAGCCTTGTCGCCTCCCCTGGACCATTAAAAGCAGCAGCCAAAGGCTCCAACGTCACCTAACCACTCAAGGATTCGGTAGTGAATGGTATTTGCTCACTTGCCACAGAGATAAACAATATATTGAAGTATGTGATCAGTCAATAAATAGATTGTTTATTTAAAATATATCAGCATTAATAAAAATGCACAAATTAAATTTACAGATATTAGATATCTTGGATGAGGAACAGTATATTGTTATTACTCTACTATGTTCCAGAGGCAGCACAGTGAGGTGGTTCAAGACTCAGCTCTGCTATTGACTAGCTGGATTATCTGGAGCAATTTACGTAGCCTCTCTGTTTCAGTTTACTCATCTGTACTACAGGGTTCATAACTCCTACCTCATAGTGCTGTAGTGGACATAAAAGAAGTCAATCTTACATGAATAGCATTTGGAACAATATTTGCCATCTAGTAGTGTTGTCTATTACCTAAACTATTGGCAAACCTTATAGTAACTGTGAAAGGAAGGTACAGTTTTGGATTTCTTACCCATAAGTTAACTGAGCCTCAAAGAGAGCGTGCTCTGTCACTCCACTTTGGCGGCCCAGGGTTTGGCTGGTTCAAATCCTGGGCATGGACATGGCACCGCTCGTCGGGCCATGCTGAAGTGGTGTCCCACATGCCACAACTAGAAGGACCCACAACTAAAAATACACAGCTATGTACTGGGGGCTTTGGGGAGAAAAAGGAAAAATAAAAAAACTCTTAAAAAAAAGAGAGCACACTCTGTCCCCTAACTTCATGGTTTCCAGAGTAACAGCCTTTGCAGAGCTCCCAAGTGTCAGTTAGATGAACTGAATAAGATATCACTTATAAAAGAAAAGTGTCTGATAACGTTCTAAGTCAAGGAAGGAACATGCAAATGATGGGCAATGAAGGTTTGGTAGACCAATAGCCTTTCTGTTCTGAAAAAATATTCTGAAAAATGGATAGCTCTGGAGACTAAGAACAATTTACATAACAATTTTATTCTTCAGAAATTATTTTCAAATATGAATGCTCAAGGATATTTTCTGAAGTTGAAATAGTAGTTTTTTTAGTCATACCAAGCCATACTTAAACACACATTTGCCACGATAAGGTCATGTGTGATCTCACTCCTCCAGGGTCCCTTAACCTCATAATCTTGCTGGTCATTCTTACACTGTGTCTACCAGCCACACAGGACTTGTCTGTTTGTTCAGCGTGTCGTGGTAACATTGACCTTGAGCTTTAACATAAGCTGTTGCCTCAAACTGGAATGTCTTCCCTCTTATTCTTTATCTACCAAATATCTACAGACCTTACAGACTCTCCAGGTCTGAAAATTTATCCACTTTGCTTAGAAAAGTTGAGTCCCCAGGCTTAGGTAAGCCTCCATAATATACTTCCATAGTACCTATATTTCTGCTTCATAGTACTGTGCATGTTTTTCATTGTTTAAGTGATTACAGATACGTATCTGCCTTTTCTGTCAGCCTGCAGCCTCTATGACTTCAGCGAACATATCTGATTCTTTTCCCCTCTTTAGCTCTACTCTTTTCCCAACTGACTATTATTGTGCCTTTGAACTAAGTAGGCCCAATAAATGTTGAATAATGAATGACCAATTACTTTGACAAATTAGCTACTTCCAGTGCTTAGCCATTTTCTAAAGATGGAAGATCCATTTTTTTAAGGAAATAGTCATGGTGGAGGGAGAGTAATTTAGTTAAATGAAAATTCTTGGGGGCTGGCCCCCTGGCTGAGTGATTAAGTTACGCTCTGCTTCAGTGGCCTGGGGTTCTCCAGTCTGGATCCTGGGCATGGGCCTGCACACCATGCTGTGGTGGTATCCCACACAGAAGAACCAGAATGACCTACAACTAGGCTATCCAACTATGTACTGGGGCTTTGGAGAGAAAAAAGAAAGAAGATTGGCCACAGACGTTAGCTCAGGGCCAATCTTCCTCACCAAAAAGTATACTTTAAAAGAAAAGAAAGAAATTCTCTCCTTCCTCTTCAAAACATTTTCATATTAAGTATCCTGGAAATTTTGCCTGTTATAAATCCAGGTTTAAGTTTTCTTCTCCACTTGTTGTCTTGATTTCACAGGAAGAGGGGAAAAAAAGCTTTTAGCCATTAAAGAAGTCAAGATGTTCTATCTGAAATTGTTTGGATCTGTTCTCTAAGATTCTTGAAGTAAAGGAAGAGTAAGGAAAAAAAAATCATATTTTTACAGAAATATGACTGAGAAGAGCTTTGTACCCTGCAAAAGTTATTCAAAGTTCCAAGTAGCTCTTCCATAACAAAAACCCATGAGGCAAATGACCCCTTTTCCTGTGTGCCAATCTGACTGGATAAGAAGAAAATTTTTTACTTACTAATGCTTAAGGGAAAAAAATCATCCTCACTCAGCTTTCATGGTTAACCAATTGTCACTGCTCTACAGTCTTGTAAACAAGCAGATGAGACAACTGGGATTCATTTTAGAGATCATTAGAAAAGAGCTGAGATGGACTCAGTGAAATTTTTAAAGTCAATACTTAATCAGGAGAACACATACCAAAAGAGAGACCAGTATTTTCTTCTGACAAACTAAATATCAGCTCCAGGACCATTATTGTAAAGCAGAGTTGATTCTATAACTCCCAGCACACTCAGACAAAAATTTACCACTAAAGTCTAATTTGATTTCCTTATCAGGCAATTAGTATATGATTAAAAATTCATGGCAGGGTCAATCTCGTGTTGATTTGCATAATTAAGTTACCCTCTATCAGTTAAATTAAGGGAGTTTTTATTCATTTCTAGGGCAGAGTTTTGAAGACGGAAAAGATTTTTTTTTACACCATAAACCAAGGTATCCATGGTTATATATATATATTTTTTACTTTTAATCTCTCATAAAGTTCAAGCTGTCAGATTTTGGCAAGAGATGCCCAATTCCTTCTATTCCCTTCTCTGCTCACTCACTCTCTCAGAAATATCTGTAAATAAACAGCTATTTCTTAATACATGCTGAGAGCATACTTAGTGCTTCCTGAGGAGGTACTCACTGCCTGTCAACAAGGAAAAGAACTAAATATTAGTGAAAGCCAAACCTCATGAGCTTTATAGGCTTGGTTTAGATAAGAAGGGAAAAAAGCGTTTTCCATGTTGTACCTAAATCTCCTGAGTCCACAAAGTTTGGCTGAAGGCTTCCTCTTTAGGATTTTTGTTAATAGTTTTGCAAGAACAGTTTCTTGTGGGACTCTGGCAGTCCTGATTTGGATCTGAGACCCAGAAAATTCAGAAGTACAAATCAATTTTTTAAAAGGTTAAATTGAGTGACTATAGAACAGCATGGGAAGAAAAAATTTTTCCTTGACCCTCTCAAGGTCCCCGGCCTGAAAATTAAACTGACAAAGACAGATTAACAGGAGAAGAGCATACAGATTTTACTGAATTTTTACGTGTAGATGGGGGCCTTCACAAGAGAATGAAGACCTGAAGGAGTGACGAGAGCAAGAAGCTTTTATTCCTTTTAGACTAAGAAATAAAATACATTTGTGAAGAATTGACAAGACAAAGGGGTTTGCGCTGGGGTAGTAAACGGTGAAGTAACCAGGAAGATAAGGGTTAGTTGAACAAGGTTTCTTTCTGCAGTCTCTGGGCCCTGAACTCCCTGTCTCTGGTGATGAGGATGTCCTCTACCCTCCCGACACAGGGGGAGAGCACCTTTCACTTGGGAGATTGATCTCCTGCCTTCAGGGAAGAAGGGCAAGGGTTGGGATGGGGTGAGGAGGTCAGAGCAACCTTCCTGTTTCTGCCTTTTTCTCAAACTCCTTCAGCTTAAGATATTCAACATGCCAAGGTATCATATTTTGGGGTAGACTGTCCTGGACCTCATCAATAGGCTGTTGAAGAGTATTTTTCTTGCTTATTATCCAGTATTTACTGAGAGCTATGCAAGAGAAAAGACAATGAGGCTGACAAGTTTACTGCCTCGTGAGCCAACTAAATGAAATAGATTACATATTTTAATAAAGAGTACCTGGGAGCCCAGATGTGTACCTCTTGGGGACAATAAGATGAGATGGTACATTTGCAAAGAATGATTGTTAGTTCTGTCTTACTAGGCAGAACATTTAATTTTTATGTCTGAATTGTCCAAACCACCTTCAATTCACCTCCAGGAAAGAAGAAGATACAAGAAAAGCTATTAACAACTGTGTTCAGTGCTTAACATAATTTCTGCTGAAATCTCTCTCTCTGCTAAGATGTAGGGCCTTTCTAGTGCTGAGCACATAGTAGGCATTGAATCAATGTTTGTGGAAGGAAGAAAGGAAGTCTATATGTTCTTAATTTTAAAATTATTTACTTTTCTTTAGGACTCACAAAATTAGTATATAAATTATTCATTATTGGAAATGAAAAGTATTTGCTCAACGCTAGTCAATTAATGAAAGAGAGTAAGAGTAAAATTATGGTGTTTTTTTTTTAATATAGTGTGCCTCCTTTTTTATGTAACCACTTAATTCACCTCCGGAAATAGTTTTCTAAAATTAACACCTAGTTTCCCAAAGTCCAGATTTGTATTCAGAGTCCAGTAACCATCACTAACGTGCCATGTAATATTGACTGTTAATGATTATAGCTATTGATTCTCTAATTTGTTTCAGAATCCTGGTGAACTAAATAATTTTTCAGCTTTGCTAAGCAAGAAGACGTATTTATAACTTCAGTTTACTTCCGCCCTTCATATACGTGTTTACATTCTTAATTTCAAAGGCAAAAGTTGCTCAATTTGATATAAGCTCTCAATATAAACAATTATCCAAAGTTTACAGAATATTTAGAAAGAAGTACATGTTGGAGGGAGCAGTAGGGGAAAAAGAAGATCACAAGCAACTATGCTCAGAATGTATAACAAACAATACAGAATATTATTGCTAAAAATGCTTCATTACTACTCAAAATTGGTCAGCTTTGTCCTTTCACATTTCCATTACAGGGGAGATTTTCCACACGATAGAATAAGGACAGAAAGAATTTTTGATGAAAAGTCAGGGCACACACACCTTAAAGGTGCTCTTGGAGGAATGCTCATTTGAACAGGCAGAGAGCAAATGATTGACACTCTGCATAAGGGCTTTGAAAGTCAAGGCGTTGACGTGTCATTTGTTAGAAACCCTATTATAATAACTGACAGCCATACCCAGCAGATGCACCATAGAGATGTTGTGCCAATTTCTTCCCTAAGAAACATTAAATATTGTGAATTTTAATATGAAATATTCAGCAGCAGAAACCAGTACTGCTATTTCTTGTTGACAAGGTAAGGACTAAGTACCATGCACAAAATTCTAAAAGGTATAAAGGTTACAAGTGATGAAAATCATATCAAAGAGTTACAAGAGCTCCACTAAGCCAGATGACTTGAAAAAAGGACAGAATGAACGATTTAAAAGCACAGACACTCTTTTTATGTATAAGAACTTCTTTTTGAGAGACAAACCTTGAAATCAGCATTTAGAATTTACTTAAGACTACTAGCTAATGCAAAACATCTTATGACACAAGATTAGGGGTGTCTGAGGAATGGACACATGTTAAATGTTCCCAATTCACTGCTTAAAGTGAGAGATTTGCTTATTATTCAAACTCAAGAAGATAGCAGCCAAGAAAAAGTATTTAATCTCTGTCCTACTTGCTGAGGTGAAAAAAAAATGACCATGGAGAAGAGACGAGACCAGACTAAATTTTTGTAAAGGAGAACTGGGCAGCCACACCGAACGCCTTTACCACCTCTCCCCATTTCTGAAACTTGGAGTCCATACTCATATAATTTGCATAGCTTTGGAAGGAAAGGGCTCAAAAAAAACAGTATATAAATGCTTCTGATCACTAATCTTTCTGCTCAAGAGGGAAGCATGAGCATGCAGACATGAGCAGAAAGAATGAGTCAGAAGAGGGCTGTGATTTTCCACGCATGGGGCACACCGGTAAGGGTAAGCCTGTTGGAACACACACCTGTCATCCTCTTCCTTACTCTAATTTAAGGTGTCAAGAACAGCGTTTGGCACCCTATGAGTGCTCAATGAATATTTTTTCAATGAGTAAGTGAATGTAACACCTTGTTAAAAACAGCATTACTGTTTTCTCTGGCCTAATTCAGTGATACTTCTGCTTCATCAATTTGGAAACTGAGTCATATGGTAACTGGGTGAGTGCTGTGACACAGTGGGATCACATACCCCCATGGACTTTCTACCCCCTACTTTCTCTCTTTCTTTAAAAGTCTTCCCCACCCTTTGGTTTATATATGGGAACATAAACATCTGATTTAATATTAATATCCTTTTGTTAATATCAATGCATGGAATAAGTATTTGGGAGGTCAGCCATTTTCGTTTCATAAGACCATAAAAATGTTAAAAGGTAGAAATAATTCTTGCCCATCTGATAGCAGCAATCTAAACTGATACCTTGAATTTTGGAAGGAGGGAGTTTCCTAAGGATGACAGCGAGCTTCTGATCTAATTGCAAAGCTTTTTAAATGCCTCATTGTGGTTTTCACTTAATGGCTTATTGAAGCCATTATGCTCAGCAGAAGAATCCTTAGCCATTGGCACCCGGAATGCAAGCCTGGAAGGCATGTCTCCTATTGATTAACTAATGAATTAATTAATCCAAAGAGCCTGTCTGTATTCCTTACCAAAGATCTATGTATCTCAGTCTCAGGTGGTGGTGAGGTAGAGGGGGAGACAGACTATGCATGATATGTCTGAAAACAACAAGATTAGTATAAAAGTTCAACCTTTTCTCTTTTTTTTTTCCCTGCAAAGCCTAACCCATGAAGGCAGCAGCATAACCTCTTTGCTGTGAAAGTGTTAGAGGTGATTTTGAGAACTTTATTAGGAGTCCTTGCGCTCCTCCCATCTGCGTGTAACTTCTCCATTGGGGAATTACCTTACAATCCTCCTAATTAATGCTAATTTATGCCCGTTTAGTGACCATAAAAATGTGTCACCAAATTTTAATTGCACGGGGAGGGTAGATAGATGAAAGTACTAAAGAATTAGTGTGTCATTTACTAAAGAGACCTTTAGGAACAATAAAGACCATCTGCCCTGTCAATCTTCATACTCTGGAGACAACACTACACCTTACAATCCAATGATAAATAAAATTGTCCGCTGTAGCAATGAGGGTAAATGTTGCCCTTCTTCATTATTTGTGTCAAACCATGATAGGTGGAACTTTGAGAGAGACAGCTTGTTGCAAATGCTGACTGTTCATTTTAAAATTAAGTTTTATGAGTAGCAAAGCATTTTTATAGAACAAAGGTGACATCTATTATCCACTTAGGTCTCAAGAGTATATTTTTCATAGGTTGTTAATTAAATAGTTCAGAAAGCAGTTTTTGAAATGTATCAGGTGAATCCTTTATTTATGTATGCCCCAGATTCCCAATATGCATGTACTTAAATGAGAATTTCATGTCAGTAGGTTTTGCAGACTACAGCAATGCTATTTCTAGATATTTCCTAAACTTTCCTTTATGTTTAATACTCTTGGCTTCACTAGCAACTGACTTCAATATATAATCAAGCACTTCTGCTGTTCCAAGCTTCAAGGAGATTCAGCAGGCAACAAAATGGCATCTTTGATTCTCTGTGCCTAGCAAAGAGCTGGCACATAGTACAGGCTCACTAAATATTTGCTGAATGAGTGAATGAATGAGTGGATGGACGATTGCAATCATCTGCCAACGGAGTCTCTAGTCTTCATTATAGTTCCTGACAATGTGACAGTTCTTTCTCCCAGCCTTCTCTAAACGGAGGAAGGAAAATCAATGAACATGTTCAAAGTAATGATAACTATGCCCAGGACTCTGGCACAAACTCCTGTTAGGTTATATCAGGTTAATAATATAATTGCTAAAAACTTCGGTACTCCCACCCCCAAACCATTTTTAACTGAAAGGATTTCCAGGGGATTCAGAAGCTCTTCTGGCTTTAGCTGTTCACAGGAAACCAGTAATCCCTCCACTCATGGCCACACAGCCTACTTTCCAAGGTAGAATTGTTCCCTGAAGCATTCTTTTCTGTGTTTCCCCTATACAACCACTACCTGCAGAGACTAGACTCAGAGCCGTAGGCTAGGGCAATGCTCTTTTCCATGGTAGTATCAAGAACTAACATCTCTGTCCCCAAACAGGATGACTATAGCCACCATAGGCAAGCCTATGAGTCCCTAGATCTTGGGATGCTGCCCTGAGAGGCAGAATTGTGTTTCTGATGAGTGGGGAAGCACTGTTCTAAGCTAGGGCTTGTTGGTGTTGAGGTCTGGCTACAGTCTCACGGCAGCTGGTCAGGAAAGAGACTTTCACAGATGCCGGACCAGGCACAGAATCCCAGAGAAAGAGGACAGAGGCCAGGGCATTATATTTTTCTGATGGGGAGATCTGCAAAGTGTGATTTATAATGATATAACACTTTTTTAAAAGTCAGCTAAAAAGAGTATGCCTAACATGAGCACAATTTTGTCAAAAATGTGTGTGCAAATGTATACATTTTCTTCCTATCTATGGCATTTATAAGAATATGCAACTAAATTATAGAATTGTTATTTCTGGGTCTAGGCATACAGATAAATTTTACTTACTTCTTAATATGTTTCTGAAATATTTTTGTTTGTATTTACAAACAGCGAATAAAACATTATTCCTCCAAAAAAGTTATTGCCACTTAGAATAGCAATAATACTTTTTAAAAAAACACACTTGGTGACTAAGAGGTTCAGTGATCCTTGGCAATGATCTCTCTAAATTTGCTGATTTCAGAAAATGAAAGTCTTTATTCAGAGGATAAAGAAAATAAAACCTTTTTTCCCCTCTGGTAATCTTAACATTCAGCATATACAAATATTTTAAATGACGCAAGTAGGAAGAAAAGATACTGAATTTCACTATGTAGCTGTTTTGTATCACTTTAGAAATACCAACATTTTGTCAGATCAGTCATCCAATATGCATTCACATTCATGTTATTTGTAAAACTCTCACCTAGTTTGGAAAACTTTCTTTAAAACCTTCAACGGGTGCCTATATTAACCCAGTATTCGGAATGCCAAATCCCACTGACAATATTGCTAATACAGGAACTCTAGTGAAAGACCAAGGACAGATTCTGCAATTTGCCCCAAGTCTCCAAAAACCAAGGTCTCTTCCTTGAGTTCTCTGACAACTGGACATTTATAAAATGTGCTCTCTTTTCCAAGCATTAAATTCCTCAAACACAGTGGCACCATCAACGCTATACAGGAATGAGATGAGAACTATTTTCTCCTCGTTTTAAAGAGAGTCTTTCTTCTTAAGATTTGAAGATATAAAATGACACAATTTACCATCAGAAATTTTAAGGCCACTTAGTCCATTGTATTGATTCCCCTGTGATTCTAGGGCTGTATCAAAGACGCGACAGAAGCAGAAAATGAAAAGGGTGAAATAAAACAGGAGCAAGGTAATCTCAAAAATAGAAAAGGGAAAGAAAACAAAAGGAAGATATTCTTCCCCATTTTAACCAAATTCCCTTGGGTGCACTCTTTAATGCTCTAGAAGGTCTCAGGAAGGAAGGAAGGTTATCTTATTGGCATCAGGAATGCTATCGTGGGGATTTTATTACAGGGCAAGTGAAAAGGGAGCCCAGTCTCTCTCCATCCGGCTCAGGGTCACCTCTGTCTGTGACATTCCTTGTGACTGGGCTCAAAGATAAACATATGGCACCTCCAACTATTTTTACTAGTTAAGGACACAAACAGAACCGGAGACTTTAAAAAACAAGCGTCATATTTAATTGAGTAGCAGGAATATTTAGAGGACATTTCACGGATTGGTCTTCTTGATGAAACATATATATACATTATTTTGGCCCATAAAATTTGCTCATTTGTATTCTATATGCTTACTTTAATTCTTCATTTTCTGGCACAAGGTCAGTCTTATACAGACAATATATTGTTTCTCATAAAAATGAAACAGCCCTTCTTCATATACGCAGGCTATAATTAAAATACATCTAGATATGTGGCGGCAAACTTTAAGACGCTCAAACACTGACTGCCAGGAACAAGTCTAATCAACCCGGGAAGAGACTGACAACTAGGATTTTGCAGTTGCTGGCATGTAGAGATTGTGCTGAGACACATGTGAGAATATATGTAATAAAGGAGAGAGAGCGAATCTGGGCTGTGGAGCTGAGATATCCAGCTACTTACAGTTATTTGGGCAGGAAGCACATTCGCCAAAATTGTTTACGGCTCTTAAAGGATTATTTAGGCGCTTGGTGCCTAACAATAACATTGGTTATCACAGAGTCATTAAGGATATATTGATGAAATAATATCTCAAAATGACCTAATGAACACTAGAGATATTTTACTTATGGTTGTAAATACTCTGAAACTTGCTTTTTGGCTTGCTTGGAATTAAAGGAAACACTACTAAGTATATGATGCTGAAGAAATTCAGCCTGACATAAAGAAATTTAAGAAACAGAAAATGAAAGGACCCATTTCAAGTACAAGGAATAAAACAAGGCTATACATCTATAAACACAAGCTTTCACCTAGTCACGTATATCATTCTTTATGGAGTGAAGATGGATGAAGAAAAACTAGGAGACAACTCAATAGGAAACCTTAATTGATTAGAATGCCAACAGCAGAAAGAGACAACTGGAAGAATTCATTAAAGATTAGTTATATGCTACTGCAAACAAAACAAATTTAAATAATGCAGCCCAGGCAGATACTAGGAAATAAAATGGTAACAGCTGAGAGCCTGTTGTTAAAGGAGTTTATATGGTTAGCTATTCTGTACTTTCTCTCTTTCTCTCTCATAGACACACACACACACACACACACATCAAAATTAATTACCAACTTGTCCTTTAAGCTATTGCTGTTGGGAATAGGGAATGTTATCTCTAACAAACAAAAACAAAGAGAAAGAGAAAGCAATAAAGTCCTAAAAATGTATTAAAGCTCCTATCATAGATTCTTCTTTCTAAATGAAACTTTTGAGGGTGATACAAAGCTCATTTTAAGTTACTAAAACAATTTCAACTCTAGATCATGCACAAGATATAAGTACGAAAAGTTCAAAATGTTAATTTTAATTATTTTCATTAGATTTTAGCATGCACTCTGTGTTTGGGTCTAAAAAAGAAGAAAAGAATCCTGATAATAAACATGCTTCAATAAAATGTAAAACTAGACTTAGAAGGAGCATAGAATGTGTTTACTTTTCTTGCTGAACCTGTCTGCAACTTGATCTATATAAAAAAACAAAATAGCACCTCTCGGATATATCAGCCTAAGAAGGCTTGCCTTTTTTCCTTTCTCTAGCTTTTCTGGGAAAGGTGTAACATGTTTATGCTCGAAAGATTCTTTACTACCAGGAGATAGGCAAGTAAGAATAAGGAGGTGAGGTAGGAGAGGCAAATGATGGTTTAGGCAGAATAGATGATATCATTATCAATATAAAAAGTATTGTTTGAACACCTATTAAGTACCAGTAATAAAAGAGATACAACAATAAAAACACTGTCTAGTTTCTCAAGAAACTAAAAGTCTAGCAAAAGGATAAGAAAAGTCCGTAAATAATCACATGGACAGGGAAGTAAAGAAAGCTCAAAAAATAGATTCAGGGGCTGGCCCAGTGGTGTAGTGTTTAAGTTTGCACAGGCCGTTTCAGTGGCCTGGGGTTCCCAGCTTCAGATCTCGGGCTTGGACCTAGCACCGCTCATCAAATCCTGCCGTGGCAGCATCCCACATGAAATAGAGGAAGATTGGCATAGATGTTAGCTCAGTGACAATCTTCCTCACACACACACACACAAAATAGATTCAGAGAACCACTCGGGGATATGTCTTGCAAGAGAAAGTTGATTTCAATTGGTAGAGCTAGAAAGAAGAGAATTATGGACACAAGGAAAGTACAGGTTGCAGGAAGCATGAGAAATGATTGGGTAATAGTTGGAAGTCTAGTTGACTAAAGCATTGGAATATACATAGAAAATACAAAGAGGAAAAAGGAGCTGGGGAAACAGGCTAAAACTAACAGAAGACTTGATCAGACTGAGGATGTGCATGGTAAAGATAATTTTTGCTTTTCTCATACTTCTCTGATTCTTTTCAGTCTCCTTACTGGACTGTGGTTTTTCTGATATTTCCCAAGGTTACATCCTTGACCCAATATTCAAGTCATTCTCTATGGGTGCATGGACTGATCTCCGTTACGTACAATGTCAACCATCACTGACATCCTGATGACTCTTGAATGTGTTTTTCCAGTTTGAATGTCTGAACTCCTCTCTTAAGCTCAAGATCCATATTTCCAAATACTTAATAGGTTATTCATCTCAAATATCCCTAAAGAACCTCAAAATCAAGATATTGCCACTTGCTCCTTCCCTAGATTTTGTAAATGACACTATCATTTTCCTGTTAAGAAAGCAGTTTCCATGTTAAGCATACCATTTGCACACTGGAGGAAACTAACATGCTAAAGGAGTAGCTTAGGGCAATTTATTAAGCATAGAGGATTATTTTGTGAAGCTTGCAACACCCTCCTCTTCTCACAGGGATTAAACCTATGGCCATCTACCAAAGGGCAGCTCTTCCGCAGCTGGGCAGTGGCCAAAGAGGGAGGCTGGTGCAGAGCACTGAGCAAGTAGGGAAAATAATGACCGGGTGATTAGATAAGCTCTCAGGAAATGGAACTTGAAATGTGAGAGGAGTGTTAGAGTATTAAGCAAGTGACAATGTTAGCATAATTACCAAAGGCACTAAGACACAGGCAGTGAAAGGAGGGTGGTTGAGTTCCACTAATGGTGATGCACTGGAATAAAGATAAAGCAAATGTTATGGCCCATCCTTATATCTCTAAGTCTAACACAGTGCCTGGCATTCAGAAGGTATTCCATAGATATGTGTTAACTTTTTCATTTTAGATGAGATTATATAATGACTAGAACTATCTGGGCCTATGAAGTTGAGAGAGAGTAGGAATAATAAGGAGGAATTGATGCAAGGTAAGAGATAAGAAGTAATTAGGGCCTGGATTAGTGCAAGAATCAAAAGGAAGGACACATATGCAAGAACAAATGGGGTTTAGAATCTCCAAAACTTACGTGATATAGTTACAGGAAAAACCAAGGATAGCCCCAAGTGATTGAGCCTGAATATCCTGAGAAAACACTTAAATCTTCAATAACGCTATGGAAATTGAGAGGAGGAGCTGGGTTGGAGATGACGTGGATGAGTGTGGTTTTGGAAGCTGGATACAAGGCTTAGGGAGCATTTCTTATGAAGGAAAGAAGTATTAGTTGAATGACAGCATTCTGTTTGATATTTAATAAGTATTCTGTATGATATCCAATATTTAAGTACCATGTACAGAGTATGATAAATACTATTATTAAAAATAATAATACAGTTTTTATTTAATGATGTATAAAAAAAGGTATATATCGCTTTTCACATCATGTTCTATATGTTCCCAAGCAAGGAATCTAGGATTATTTGTAAAATAAATGAAAATATTGTTAGAAATTCCACATCACAGAATTATTTTCTCTGGTAAATTTACAGTTTACTGATTGACTCGTATAGCACAATGCCCTACCATTCGGCTGTGTTTTCCTTTCTAGATAACATTACCAATTATTAACTTTTTCAGCTTAGTTGATCAAAAAATTAGTAGTACTTATTTCTTAAAATGAATGGTTGAATTTATTTTATAATTTGCTCAAATAAATTCATATTTACTTTTTACTGATTTGTTAGTACTTTAGAAATATTTTCAATAATTGTGATTGTAAATCATGTTATCAAGTATTTTCCCCTCCCACACACCCCCCCCCAAGACTTTCTATAACTACAGCTATTTTGATTAGAGTGTTGTTTACACGAATTATTTGTTTTTGTTATCATCTATATAAAATATGATATGATTATTTACCTTTAATTATCTCATTTATTGTAATAGAATAGAATAGACTTCTGTTAGGCTGTTGGTTGTTTGATATCAAGTACATTTCTGAAATTAGCCTGTTGTCTTTATGTTTGCAATTTTTTCTTGTTTAAAAATTACAGCACAATTTTTCCCTCCAGTCTGTTTCTTCACCTATGAAATGAGGTCATGGGGTGAGGTGACCTTAAGGTCTCATCAGGTCTAATGTTAGTTAATTCTTTGACTCTTATGAGAGTTGTCTATGTCTAATATCAAGGATGCATAATTATTCTATCCTCCTGACTCATTATATCACATTTTCAATGTCATTAATATTAAATATTGAGGCAGCTTGTGCAAATAACAGTGCTGTGACCCAAAGCATATGCAAAAAAACCTTTTTATGAATACTTCTATTTCTTCTTTTTTAATATCTGTAAATTTTGTACACATTGAAGGAAATGCAGGTAAGAAACAGAGTAGGTAGAAAAAGGGTAGGGGACGGGCACTGCTTTGACCTAATAATGACACCCCTTACGAAGATGTAACAAGTGTATAGTAATTTTATTTTTTATTGCATTTTCCCCTATTTTCAAATAAGAGCAAATCATATAATTTTGTTGGCAACTATTGTCCTCTTGGATGATTTATATTGCAGAAAGAAAGGCATGCTCTCCATGGATATTTGTTATGTTTTTCTTTATCACTACCCTTAAGTAGCTGATTTATACTCGTTATACTGTCGTTATTCACTGGTTGAGAATGATGTTGCAACGTTATGGTTATTGAGGGGTTATATCCAGAATGCAATTGAAGAAAAACTAACTCAACTCTTCATTTTCAGTCAACATTACAGAAGGCTTTTAGATTCATTTGAAAGCTTATTGTATTGCCAACCTTTGCCATATTTGTTTCCCTTCCATTATCCAAAATAATGTATTTTTTCATCTGTGGTAGATACACAAATTTGATCCTAGCTTTAGGCAATGTAATGGTATGTTTCAACTTCTGTTTTATAATGATCATTCTGCTGGATATTGCGATGGGAACAGGATGAGAGAGAGAGAGTGAGAATGAGAGAGAGACCACTGTTAGAGGTAAGAGATGATGGTGACCTGAACTAGGGAAATTAAAGTGGGGTAAAATGATTTAAATGGATTTAAAAATTATTTAGATGAGGGGCCAGCCTGGTAGTGCAGTGGTTAAGTTTGCACGTTCTGCTTCAGCGGCCCAGGGTTCACAGGTTCAGATCCCGGGTGGGAACCTACGCACCACTTGTCAAGCCATGCTACGGCAGGCATCCCACACATAAAGTAGAAAAAGATTGGCATGGATGTTAGCTCAGGGCCAGTCTTCCTCAGCAAAAAGAAGAGGATTGGCAGCAGATGTTAGCTCAGGGTGAATCATCCTCAAAAAAAAAAATATTTAGATGCTATATCAATAAAGTGGAGTGGAGAACAATTAAAGATATTCCAGGTTCCTGGCTTCCAGGTTCCTGGCTTAAGTAAGTAGGTGGATGGTGGTGCCGTTTATTCAGATTGAGAATATCAGAAGAGGAGTAAATGATAGGAGTTTTGATACAATGTAAAGAGTCTGAGGGGGAATATAATGGGTATGTTTATACTTCCTGTGTTTGAGGTTAGTTAAATGAACATACGCATGAAATTTCGACCTTGTGGTAGTCAGCCTCCAGGATTGCCCCCTATGATCCCTGCCTTCTGTTATCCATACCCTTTTGCAGTCTCCTCCCACATTGTATGCGTATTGCTCCGTGTGACCAAACAGAATATGGCAGAAATGATTATGTGTCACTTCAGAGGCTAGATCATAAAAAGCATTGTGGCCTCTCTACTTCCTCTGTCTTAGATTACTCACTTCAGAAGAAACCAGCAGCCATGTTTTAAGGAAACTCAAGCAGCACTGAGGCTAGGTCCACATGACAAGGAACTGGGACCTTCTGACAACAGCCATGTGAGCCATCTTGGAAGAAGATCCTCCAGCCCCAGTGAAGTCTGCAGATAACGGAGGCCCCCATCAATAGATTTCCCGCAATATTTTGTGTCATTTTGAGCTGTAACATATAGTTATGCTGCTTCCGGATTCCTGATCATTGGAAACTGTGTGAGATTATAAATTCTGTTAAATTTTGGAGTAATTTGTCATGCAGTGATAGATAACTAATGCAGACTTCAATAAAGAGACCTAACCCAGAGATAAAGATGAGAATCCTGGCATCAGTTTCATAGTTTTGGATAAGTTTACCTTTGATATTGTGTAGCACAGGAAGAAGACAAATAGAGGAGACAATCTTAAATACAGCAATATTTAAGGGCCAGGAATTTAGGGAGAAAAGTCCAAAAGAGACTGAGAAGTGGCTAAAAAGACATGAGGAAAATAAAAAAGGGTACTGTCATAGAAGCCACAGGAAGAGAATATTTTCAGAAAGAAGGTGGAGGGAGGGGCTACAGAACTAATAAATTCTGCTAAGAGGTCACGTCAAAGACAGACAAATATAGTGACAGTCAGGAGGTCATCTGTATTGAAAGCAGCTTTGGACAAGAGCTAAAAATAAAAACAAACAAAAAACGTGAGCTGAAACTAGACTTCAGATTGTTCCGAGGGCAAATGCCTATTATGATCACTACCACAACTCAATATTAACCTTTGGTCAGCAGCAAGGCGTAATTTTGGAAAGGAACTAAAAGTGGTCTCCCATGTACACTGTATTCTTCACTTAGAACAGAAGCAACATCTAGGTCCTCAGATGTCCAGTGGGAAAGATCTACCAGCTATGAGCTCAAGTGAAAGAATCAACAAATACACAAGGACACAAATCACCATAAGTGAGCACCAAGAGAACAACACTGATTAAGAGTCTCAAGAAATTCAGGTACTGACATTTTCAGAAAATGATTTGGAATGATTATACCTAAAAGCATCAAAATTAAAATATGGATTCACCAAATGATCAATAATCAAAAGAATTCCAGAAATAAATGGGCAGAATTGAAAAAGAAGAAAACAGAAATCTAAACATAAAATTATTGAAATTACAATATTCACTGGATAGGTTAAATAGCAGATTGGATATGGGTAATGAAAGAATGAGTTAATTGCTGTATGCTGTTTCAATGAAATATGGAAGATGGAGACCAAAAGGAGAAAAAAAAAAAGAGGTGAAACTACAGCAAGCAAAAAAAACAATATCTTTAGAAAGGATCAGAGTTCACCACAGAGAGATACAAATATGGAAAACATATATTAAAAAAGAAAAATAAGAGACATGGAGAATAGAATGAGACCAGTGAAGCAGAATGAAAAGCAGACCAACCTATACATGAAGGAAAATAATATATAACACAAGCAGCCGGGCAGATTACTTGTTACAATTCCATAAATGATACCGGGAGAAATTATATTCACATAGGGAAAAATAAGAATATATTGCTACCTCAAACTATACAAGACACAATCAACAATATCTTATTGAGCAATTATCATGTGGAAGGCACTTCATTTACTTCTAGGCATTCAGCATTGATAGATACAGTATTTCCTTTCATAAATATATTATACCTATGCCTTCCTCTCTCTCTCTTGCACTAGTTGGATTATTGAACAATCTTTCTAGATGGTTCTAGATGGTTTCTCTTTCCATTGTGGCTTAAATCTTCACACTCCTTCCAGAACAATCTTTCTATAATGTAAAGGATTATGTGCTTCTTGCTTTAATGACTTCTACCCTCTTTGGAATAAAATCAACACTCCATAGCATGGCATGCCAAGAGTTTTTCCCTCTCTGTCTACCTCCCCACCTCCTCACATACCATTAAAATGTGTACATAATGTCTTGAGTATTCTACTACTTTCAGCTCCCTGAACCCACCCTTCTCATATGCTCTCATCCCTCTATGCCTTTGTCCATGCCACCTCCCTCTCAAGAGATGTACTGCCTCACCTAGCTTTGCTCCCACGTGGAAGTTTTTTTGCAACTTTTGCAGACTCAGAGTAAGCATTGTCTCTTCTGTGTAGTAAGCAGGAACTACTTCCCCTTACTCTCTCTACAGCTTTCTGTCACAGCACTTAAAAGCGAACTTACAGTGTTTTCTTACTTTTCTATCTCCCCACGAACATATAAGCTCATTGAGGATAGGAAGTTTTAAACATCCCTAGGGTTTAGAACAATGTTTACACATTTCTAGATGTAATTACCAACAACAAAAAAAACGGTAAAAATTACCAAAACCCAAAACAAACGCAAACAATGTATTAATGATTCTTCTTGAAATTGCTGTAAATAATAGACATTCTGGGTTTGTTAAATAGTAGTGTATTAAAGAAAACTCCAGGAACATAAAGCTCAAAAATACTGGAATAATAATATGAAAGAAATTATAATGACAGCTTTTGACTTTGGTTTTGGTCATGTGATTTGCTTTGGCCAATAGGTGTTAGCAGAGAAGTCTCAAGCAAGGACTTGAAATGTGCTGGAACGGCAGGTGTTGCCTTCTTGTGCTCCTTCTGTAATCATTAGAAGAAAATGTCCTGGCTAGCCCACTAGCGGTTTTTTATTTGCTTGTTTTGCCTTTGAAAATGCAAGTGCATACATAATAATTCCTTGCAGGTAATAGGATTCTGATTAAAAGGCTCTACTGAACTGTGACTTATCTCTCTACTTGGAATTTGCAAATGTTAATGAACTTACATATTTTTCTTATGTGCCACACAGACATCCAGGTCACTTTGTTCCTACCTGATTTCCAGAAAAAGCAACAGTCTCATCCCATGATTGTCCCAATGTAAGGCTTATTTACTTAGCCAAAAATGTTCACCTCCGACAGTCACACAGAAATCCCCAACTGAAGCCTGCCAATCAAGATCCTCATTCAGAGGTAGACTATGCCTCTGAGACCAGCATCAGGTTTGCTTTTTTTATTGAGCACAGTCCTTTAGACAGACAGAATTCTTACTGAAGCCATCTGAATCAGTCCAAAAAAAATGGAAAAAGTTTTGTCTGACTCACAGGTGCAACATAAAGAAAAAGACAGCCCTGAGGAAAGGAAAAAAAATGAGGTCACAGCAAGAAAGGAGTCTACTCGGGTTACTCAAAATTCTCTAACACCATAAAAAGTAAATCAAAGAGCCATAACGGGATTTCTGGAGACGTCAGGGCTTTCTCGACTTGGCAGCTCAGTTTGTTAGAGTAGGGTGATAATGAGGCCACGCTTTAGGGTCCTGAGTGGACCACTTACTTTGGCCATGCTCCAAGGCAACAGACTTCACCCCTAAACCAAATCAGTAGCCATGAAGCATTTGCTGTCAGTTACAATGGGACCTGAGTGAAAGGGTTTTGACGGAGCAGTGCAAATCCATCATTGCCCACTGAAAAAGCAGGTCAAGACACAGGTCCTGTTGATGGAGCCCGTGAGATGTTGATTAGACTCATCTCAGGACAGAAATACAGTGTTACAGAGCTGAAGATTTATCAATTGTCAGTTTTTCCTCATGTTCTTTGTTAATGTTGTTTCCTTTCATAATCCATTAGCTAAAAATGGGCAAAAGGTCAGTTATGGTGGCAGGTTACTTGCCTTCTTTAATCTAGCTCAGATGAGGCCTTGGGTCTGACTAGCCCATAGGAAAAAAATGATTCTTTCAAATATACAATAAGTATCCATACTTGGAGACAATTCTAGCAACACTGCCATAACTATATTTGAGGCTACTAGCTGAATAACAAGACATTATATGCAAGAAGCATAAGGAAACAGTTTTTAACTCAATTTATTTAAAAAGTCAGGTTTTATTATATTGATATTTCACTGTTGGTTTCTATATGGCCTTAATAACTAAGCTTCCTAATGAAGGCATTCATTCATATTCTATATGCAAGATCTCAAAATCAGTTGTTTAACAGAAAATATTCATAGGGATGTTACAATGAGAAATGTTAATAATGAGATAGATATTCATTTCATATATTAATTAAATATTTATACACAAATTCTAAGTTTTTATACTTTGCTAATTTTATGCATAATTCCATAAATAAACTATTACCTGGGACAAAATATAAACCCTTCTTTCTGACAAACGGGGAGCCACTAAGTGTGAAGTAAAACATGATATAACCAGGTAATATCACTTGGTAACTTTTGCAAATACTGGCTGTTCCCAACAAAACCAGTACTTCTATGACTGAGACTTTAGTGAAAAAAACCAAGCCACACTAAGCATTGAAGATTTTGTATAGAAATTTATTTTTAAAAAAAGGTTATTGAATAAAACAGTACTACAAAAAAAAAAAAAAAAAAGGAGGAGAGAAAGAGCAAGAGAGAGAAATTGTAAGACATTTCATAGCAGTGAGGATAAAGACCTCAAATTGCCTTCCGAATAGTCTTCCTGCAAAATGGCACTGACCTGACAATCACCCAAATCTAGAAGGAAGCCCTGTACCAAGGGAATGTACGCACATATTCAAGTGGAAAACACACATATTCAACCATTCAATGAGTAAAATGCCCCCAAGGAAAGTGGGCCATCAAGGAGGGAAATGTAATTGACACACATTAGCATTATCAAGTTTCATCTTTATGGGCAATTATGAAATCAAAAAACATTAACTCATTATAAATTAGGAAATGAAGATGAATTCTAGAACAATATAGAAACAAATAATGGCTATCAAAGAATGAATAAAAGCTATCACAAGCAACAAATATCTCAGATACTTGAAAAATTTATTAATAAGACTCTAATGGACATATTTAGGTCTAAAGACCTGTACCAAGAGAATATACAAAAGGTAAATATTGGAAACACATTTCTGTGTCATAGTCAGTATTTGCCTCATTCTTTAACATCCTAACTTGTTTGATTTTAGTGAGAGCAAAATAATGACAAAACAACACATAACTCTAGAAACATTTTCATCATTAGAAAATGACAACTTCCAGGTAGTGCCACTGTGGGCATTTAGTAAATGCTGGCTAGGGGATATATGACATATGAGCCTGAAAAACTAAGCCAATTTTTTTTTTCACTGAGAAAGATTGGCCCTGAGCTAACAGCTGTTGCCAGTTGTCCTCTACTTTGTATGTGGGACACTGCCACAGCGTGGCTTGATGAATATAGGTCCACACCCAGGATCTGAACCTGCAAACCCCGGGCTGCAAAAGCACAAAGTAATTTAATCACTACACTAGCAGGCCAGCCCAGCAAGTTAATTTTTGAAAAATAAGTAAATGTAGAAAAGATACAAAAAGATTTATTTAATATAAAAACAAGAAATGATCAAGTACGTTGAATAATTGCCTAGGTAATTAATCTCATAGACTGATAACTTACATGAAAATAAGTTGATGACAATATCCAAACAAAATTAAGAGCACGTTCAAAACAATTAGAGAAAGCTACAATAAGGAAAGAAAGGTGACTTCTCAATCAAAAAACAATTGTTGGTAGACTTTTTATGGCAAAATACATACACTAGGGTACTTACACCTCCAAATAAAAAGAATTGGGGGGCCAGACCAGTGGTGCAGTGGTTAAAATTCACACATTCCACTTCCCCAGCCGAGAGTTCACAGGTTTGGATTCACCACTTGGCAAGCCATGCTGTGGCAAGCATCCTACATATAAAGTAGAGGAAGATGGGCACGGATGTCAGCTCCGGGCCAGTCTTCCTCAGGGGGGAAAAAAAAGGGAATTCCAAAAAAGTTGGAAAAAATTGGCTGTTCCCAACAGTTTGAAGTTAGAGACATGATAATAGAAATATAGAATAATTGTAGAAAGGGGAACTATGCAGGGGTAGAATTATAATGCCAATTTCTATGGATACTTTTAACAGAAAAATTTTACTTACATTTTGAGAGTATATTTTCATAAGAATATAAGACCAGTTCATTAAAAATTCTGTGAAAGATTTCAAAAGGTATAATTTTCTATTTTAAAATAGCTTAGCATCTAGTTAATAGAAAAGACCAATAAAAAGAAAAAGAAAAGAAGAATAAAAAGGAAAAATTTTCAGGATTGTTCTATCTCTACTTGACCCATGAGGCCAAACAATGACTTGGGCAGATTTTTTTGTCTTCTTTACACTATTTTTCTCATTTCTATAGAAATTGGTATGCTATCTTGACCTTTTTCACAGGAGTTTTGTGTAGACAAAGTTAGGGGCATCATTTATTGTAGTCGTTCTCAAAGTTTCCAAGGTCACAGTAGGCCCTGTGTGGTCTCCCTACCTCCCCGCCAGGCTTGCTGTTGACTCCGAGTACCCCTGCCCTGCCTCCTCACCCAGAAATATCACCTTATCTCCTGCTCTCCCAAAGGGGCACTCTGAATCTCAAGAGCCTTACAAACCCAACTATACACTACTCCAGTCTGAACAAGCTCATTAAAACAGTTGAAAGTTCTTCTGGAAGGAAGGAACTAAGGAAGGACAAGAATCTAAGTCAGGGCCAGAGACTGTGTACACTGAGATACCCTTTAATAAGTCCGGAGAGAAGGATTAAAACCAGCTCGGTGCTGCTAAAGACAGGTGTGCAGGAGGACGTGCCCATATAGCATTTTAGGATGAAAAGGAATCTTCCTAGTGGTCTCATAGCAGCAGTTTTAGAATAACATCCACACAAATGTAATGGAAACCTGAATTGTTTGGCTCCATTATCTATGATTCCTGTGCAATTCAAGTGAAAAGGACCACTTTGCTTTATTCTTCACTTTATAATTCTCCTCCTCACTCTGTCCTTTTGGAGAATATTAAAACACAATTCACTCTCCTTCAATTTGCGTGGAGATGAGACTGGATTGAAGTGCCACACAGCTGACAGGTCATACTTTAAATTAAGTTTCCCAAATAAGAATTTAATCTAGTTTCAATAAGAGTTATTAACCACTTTTAATTAGGAAAAGCAGGCCTGAATCTGGGGTACTTTCTTCAGCTCCCAATGCAAGGACTGATCGTTAGTCACTGATGATATCAGGGCTTGTCTTCAAAGGGCTGTGATACAGTAGCCCACAAAGCAAATCTCAGGAGAAAGGAGGAGGTTGAAACGCACAGTTCTGGGGCTCGTCCACAGATCTCAGTTCTACTTGATCTGCAAAGGCTTTATCTTGGCATCAATGCACAGAGAGGCTCTCTCTCAATTGACGAAAACTTTTGGCAGTCACTAAATAACTCACTGCTGATATAATACACGAGTTCACCATCACCACAAGAAAGAAAACTGTATTTACCAAGCATATCCATGTACATTAGCAGGCAAGAAACTTTGCAACTTAATTTTACTTTTTGTCGTACCTGCTTAATATCCAATAACAAGGAGTTTTGTTCCTATTTGTAAGATTACAAATCAATGGCAGACTTAGGTATAAATCGGGTCATGTGACCACAGACAGGCAACCTTTTCTCACTCACCATACAAACCCTCATCCCCCATAGGTGTGACCAATGAAATATAAAAATGGGAGAGAATATATATCAAGTGCTGAAAAGTTAGAAGGATATTAACCATTCACATTCCATGTGCCTTAGGGCCTTTCTGCCAGAGTAGGTACAGATTGAATTGAAGTAAGGATTAAAGAGCCCACTTGTTCATTAAAGAGCTTGCAAAGTAAGCAGAGGGAAGCTTGGTAAAGCTTCACAGCTGCTTCTTAACTTGAAAGAGAGAGAGCAGACCACAAATGGAAGCCAATATGATATTAAGACTTCCTCTTCTGGAGGCTGCCCAAAAGGAACAGAAAGGCCATACGGCAAAACTTCTTCTTAAAGCAACAGAATAGCACTTCAGTAACTCATCCTTCAAATCAGATGGGTAGCAGAAAGTCTGCATTGTCAAAATTCATTTTGACTGGGGCTACAAGTACACGAAACCCTTCAGAGTCCTGATGCCTTTCCAGCATGGGTGATCGCAACACGCAGAAATGAGCAAGCAGCAGAAATCGTCAGACCTGTGAAAGATACAAGGTAGAAGAGCCCACTCAAGAATCAATAGAAATGTCACTCTGAAATAGATGTACTGCATAATATACCAGAAAATACTGGCTTGGGGTTTTCAAAAACTGCACAGTCACAGTGAAGAACTGATCTGAAATCAGGAAAGAGTATTTAAAGATGAATATCGTGGTTGTGAATTAAACCATGCCACTGACAATGACAAACACATGGAAAACTGCAGAACTGAAATAGTGAACTGAATTATACTCAAGGAATTCACCCAGAACTCTGAGGAGACATATGAACACATGAAAAAGATGGCGACACACGACAGACCCAGGATTTCCAATATACTAATAACTGGAATTCTAGAAAGAGAGACTTTAAAAGCCAAAACAAAAGAAAATATAACGAAGGAAAATATAGAGGGAAAACACACATACACATAAAACTTTCCAGAATTGAAGAAATAACCAAATCTGTAGACAAATTAAATGGTTTACTAAGTATCAGGAGAAATTAATAAAGACATCAATATGTATCAAAATAAAAATTTAGAATTTCAGGGGCCAGCTCTGTGTCCGAGTGGTTAAGTTCACACCCTCCGCTGCGGCAGCCAGGGTTCGGATCCTGGGCGCGGACACGGCATTGCTTGTCAGGCCACGTTGAGGCGGCGTCCCACATCCCACAACTAGAAGGACCTGAAACTAAGATATACAACTATGTACTTGGGGGGGGTTGGTAAATAAAGCAGAAAAACGTAAAAAAGGAAGATTGGCAACAGTTGTTAGCCCAGGTGCCAATCTTTAAAAAAAAAAAAAAACTTAGAATTTCAATGATAATAGAAAAACATATAAAAATCCAAGGAGAAGAGAAATTTAAAGACACATCAAAAAATTCTTAAATGACATGCTTATTTTAAATGTTTCTAATTGTGTAAGATATTGTAGAAAAGTCCACAATAATTTTAGGAAAGAAGAAAAAAATTTTTATCAAGAATTCTCTAGGAAGTTGTTTTTATATGTGATAACTAGATCAAAATAGCCATAGATACAAAGGGATAAGAAGGAATAGCATCCATATATGTGTTTAAAATGTACTTAGAGACTGAACAATTAATTAAAACAAAGTCTATAAGAATAGGAAAGTACAGATATAAGATCATGATGACGGTCAGAAGAGAAACCCTGGAGACATTAGAGTTGTATTTTAAAAGTATTGCTATTTTGGTTATAAATTAATGCAAATTAAAAAGGAAACATTGACTTAGGATATGTAATATGTAAAAATAATAAAATTTCATAACAACAGTCTGGGTCTACATGGAAATTAGATCAGTAAAAACAATAAATTGAGGAGAGAAGGTTGGGAGAAATTAACCATGTAAAATCTTAAACAGGAGAATAAATATATCCTGTTCTTTATAATCACAAAAAACAGATGTATTTTTCTAAATATTTGAAGGCAACCACTAGTGGAAGAAAAATGGATATTTACTTTCCAAATCAATAGATTAAAAGGAGGAAAATAATAGGAAATGAGAGAGAGCACAAACCAAGCTTAGAGGACAACCATATTCATTTCCTCAATAACCCTAAATTAATTCTAAAAACTACAATAAAAACACACTCTCTGAATGGGGGGAAAAAAATCAAAATTCCATCGTATACTTTTGACAAAATGCTTACCTAAAATAAAGTGACAAAGAAGGGCTAATTTGCAAAACAAATTATGTGCTTAAGTACTTATCACCATGTAATTGACAACAGCAAAATCCTCAATACAATTTTCATAAATCTATAGGACCTTGTTAAGTAACTTAAGGCATTTCCATCTGAAAGGATATTATTTTTAGCAGGCTATTGAGAAGTAAGAGTGTTAAAAAATAAAAGCAGATTACAAAACGTCAGTCAGATTGCTCTTAGCTTTACACAAGTTTCTACATCTCTGTAGTTTTCTCTCGGTGGTGGCAATATGGGCCATTTTATTGTGTTTTATATTTAAAATTTTCTGAAATATATTTAGAATACAATCTATTTTAATAAGAAGAAGAAAAGGAAAGGAAGGATGAATACGTGAACTTTGCCCACCCTAGAACGTGTGGAAGTTCCTGGTTAAGGTTTCTGTGATGAGTTGCCAGGCCTCTCTTCCGACGAGTACAGCTTTAAACAGAACAAATATTAAGGTTTTATTTATAGGTTTGTAAATTCCAGTCTCATTTTCTCTTCTTGTTCACTGATGTTATATTCAGCCACTAAAAGTGAAGGAAATTGAATAAAGGCAAATTTGAAATATGCAATAGCTCACACAAAATAGTTTAAGAACCACCTGAGAAATTGCTTTGCATAAACATAACACCTAATTGTCTCCTGCCCCTTAATGTGCTGCTTGCACTGTTAAAGCCAATTGCTTCCTATATGCCTTATAAAACAGAGATGTCACTTTCTCCTCTCCGGAGACTAACCTGATAAAAACTTTCTAACCTTAGAAATCTCCACTGATGCCTCTTTTTTCAAAAATCCCTCTTTTTAAACTGTAGACAGCTCTTACCACATAGTAGAAATAACAACAATGAAAACACTAGCTAAATCTAAACCGGATCCATACCCACTAAATGTCTCCCTTTATCTTCTTCAAAACACACAGATGGTAATGAGAAGAAAGAATACAGATAAACCACAGACAGTGATATAATTAAGAAATCTTTTCTTTTGTCTAAAGAATTCTGGGAATTAATAAAATTATTTTTGTGAATGCTCAGAATAACATGAATACCATTAGATGATAATTTTCTAGGAAAGTGAACATTTATATGACAACAATCTTTCGTGAAATTCAGAATTATCATCAACATTTGTATCGATTGTGATACTTCTTCAAATTTTTAACTGTATATACACGGGTAATCATACCCTCAGTTTGCAGCACATGCGTGCACCTATTGGTGCCACGCTTTCTTCTCCTTTTTTGTTATTTTCCAGCTTCATGCCATTTTCTCCTCCTTGATGAAGTCCAATCTAACGTATTTGAATTATTACTTTAAATATGCATGTATCTTCGTATAACATGCATTATTCTTACGTCTTTTTTAGTTTATTCTCTTTCTCATATTCTCTAATTCATTTCTTTCTTACCTTTCTCATTCTCTTTCTTTGAGTGTTTGCATCAATCACTATATTTCTAAGCTCTATCTAAATTGCTGTAGGTTTTTTGGCTTTTAACTGCCACATATTATTCCACATTTGCTAGAATATATCTTAGTGGTATATATCTCTAATTCTTAACTCCTAGCAGTCAGAGACAATACAAATATGAATATAACCACATGTATCTTTTAGACACTTGGAATAACTATAAATATATAATAAAGTATAAAAGTTATAAAATTTCATAATTATGTGTGTGTATACACAGTCATACGCACATACCCAAGAGAGGGACCGCTAGGCCATAAGGAATAGACATTTTTCTTGTCAGTAAATACTGCCATATCACTTAGGAGCATGTGAATATTGTTTGCAATCACAAAGAGGGCTTATTGAGTTTCTCTCTGTATTCTTGAAAGCAAATTCTAAGACCTCTCTTTCTAATTTTTGTGACTCCGATGGATATGTGATTAATTCCCATTTCTCTGATCATTCATAAGTTCAAACACATCTTCATGTAGTTACTAGCCTTTGAGCACCCATTCTGCGGATTCATGTTCCTATTCATATTCCTTTCCATGCTTTACTGGTATTGTATTTAAATTTTTTGCATTTTTATTGTGTTTTTGACTTGCCTCAGTTCCCTATATATTCTAGATATTGACCTGTTGTAGATGTACAAATATTTCCTCATAGTATATCAATCATCTGTAAATTTAATGAAGCAAAAATTTTTAATTTGGGTGTAGCAAAATGCATTATTTTAAAATCTAGTTTGTGCATCCTGAGTCTTGTTAAAGAAGAGTCTTTCAACCCCTACTCATATATTCTTCACCGTTTTCTTCAGTTAGCTTTATTACTTTAAGCCATTTCATGTCCACCTTCGTATACGGTAAAATAAGGATTAAGCTTTCTTAATTCTCCAGGTAAGAACACGGTTTTCCAGACATCGTCTACTAAATAAGCCACCTTCCCTCCATCACTTTGTAGTGTCACCGTATTTCCACTTCCTGTATGTAGACGGCTCTACTTTTGAGCCCCATATTCTGTAATATTGGTTGCTTCATCTGTTATTATGCCAACACAATACTAATTTTTATTGCAATGACTTTGTACTGTGTCTTCAGATCTGGTAAGATAAGTCCTACTCTCTTTGTTTTTCTTTTAAAAACATGCTCTAGCTCATTGTGGGCCTTTCTTAAGCCCAAAAAAATCTCAGAATGATTTCATTGGGTGCTTCTAAAAATTCAGTTGGGGCACTTCTGCCACATTCACTGTGTATCTTTTCCTTTATTTTAATTTTTTTTTTAAAGATTTTATTTTTTCCTTTTTCTCCCCAAAGTCCCCAAGTACATAGTTGTATATTCTTTGTTGTGGGTCCTTCTAGTTGTGGTATGTGGGACGCTGCCTCAGCGTGGTTTGATGAGCAGTGCCATGTCCGTGCCCAGGATTCGAACCAATGAAACACTGGGCCGCCTGCAGTGGAGTGCACAGACTTAACCACTCGGCCACGGGGCCAGCGCCTATTTTAATGTTTTTTTAAGACCGGTAATAGAGTTAAAAATTTTTTCTATGAAAAGTTTTGTGCTTTCTTGGTTAATTCTTAGAGAACTTTGTTGTGTTTCCTATCATGAATTGTACTTTATTTTGGTACTATTATATTTTCTTGGTGAAAGCTATTTTTTGTATTCCATAAGTTTACTGGAATATATTATTAATTCTAATAGTTTGTTGAATCTGTTGGATTTTCTAGGTAGATGATTATATCATCTGAAGAATAACAGAAGAGATACACAATTAGAAGAGGACAGAAGAGATACACAACTGCTAATTTAGAGAATAAAGGTACTGATCCTATTTTCATACCTTATTATCCACAAGCGACTTATCTTTCCCCACCTGTCAAAAGTTCACATTCTAAGGCAAGGGTATTTTTTGAACCTGGTATCAATGTAGGTATTGATAAAATGGATGAGCATAATTCTGTCAACTCTCTCCCTCCCTCCCTCTTTCCTCTGTCCTCCTTCTTCCCTTCCCTCTCTCTTTCTCATCTCTATCTCCCTCTCTCTTCTATAATACACTTATTTTTACCTCTTTTTTAGATGAGGGTAGATTACTTGTTAACTTAGTTAAACTTTCAATTGCACTGTCATTTCTTCACTAACATATATTAATTTTCTTTCTTTTTTTTTTTTTTTTTGAGGAAGATTAGCCCTGAGCTAACTGCTGCCAATCCTCCTCTTTTTGCTGAGGAAGACTGGCCCTGAGCTAACATCTGTGCCCATCTTCTTCTACTTTATATATGGGACACCTACCACAGCATGGCTTGCCAAGTGGTGCCATGTCCGCACCTGGGATCCAAACTGGCAAATCCCAGGCCGCTGAAGTGGAACGTGTGCACTTACCCACTGCGCCACCAGGCCAGCCCCTATACTAATTTCCCTGATGGAGATTAGGTGTACTATTTGCTTTTCCAGATGGCAGAACAGCAAAATTGATCTTGATGTAACTAAAACGGTTGACTGACAACCAGCTCCTTTAATTAGTCCCATGCCAACTATTAGATTTTTTCTAATTCTTTATTTTTCCTTCTTCTCCCAAAGCCCCCTAGTACATAGTTGTATATTTTAGTTGTGGGTCCTTCTAGTTGTGGCATGTGGGATGCCGCCTCAGCATGACCTGATGAGCAGTGCTAGGTCCGTGCCCAGGATCTGAACCGGCAAATCCTTGGGCCACCAGGGTTTCGCCTAACTTAACCACTCGGCCACGGGCCCACTCCTAGACTTTTTAGTTTTAGCTATTCTAGTGATTGTGCAGTGGTATCTTATTGTGCTTTCAATTTGCCTTCCATGATAACTGACTTAGTTAGCTCAGGCTACTGCATTTGCTATATTGGATGTCTGATAAGGGCCCTGTTTCTGGTTTGCAAACTGCTGCCTTCTTGCTCTATCCTCCAATGGCAGAGAAAGAAATCATCTGTCTCTATCTCTTCTTATAAGGGCATTAATCCTATTGCTGAGGGCTCCACCCTCATGACCTGGCTGCCTTCCAAAGGCCCCAGGTCCAAATACCCTCACATTGGGAATGAGGGTTTCAGCACATGAATTTTGGGGAGACACATTCTGTCCATAGAAAACACTAACAATATTGAATATCTTGTAATAATAATTGCCATTCATATATTTTATTTGACGAACTGTCTAAATCTTCTGCCTTTTTTCTTTTTAATCAGATTGTTTGCATTTTTCTTAATGAGCTGAAAGAGTATGTTATGTATTTTCTGGATATGTCCCTTTTTACATATGTTTTGCAAAATATTCCCCATCTGTGGCTTGAATTTTCTTTTTACTAACTGTTTTTTGAAGATTAAAAAGTCTTTAGTTTAAATAAAAGCCAATTAATCCATTTTGTCTTTTATGGTTTGTGCTCTTTGTGTATTATCTAGAGAAATATTTGCTTAAAAGTTGTAGAACTGTATCTCTCACATTTGGGTCCATGATCCACTTTGAATTAATATTTTCATATGTATGGAGTAAAGATCAAGCTTCACTCCTGTGCACATGGATATCCAATTATTCCAGCAATTTGTTAAAAATATTGTCCTTTTACCTTTGAATTATCTTGACACATTATTGAACATCAGTTGTTAGTATATTTGTGGGTCTATTTTTTTTTTTTTTGTAGGGAAAGATTTGCCCTGAGCTAATATGTGTTGCCAATCTTGCTCTTTTTCCCCCTCCCCAAAGCTCCAGTACATGGTTGTATATCATAGCTGTAAGTCATTCTAGTTCTTTTATGTGAGCTGCCACCACAGCATGGCAACTAACAGGTGGGTGATGTGGTTCTGCCACCTGGAGGTGAACCCTGGGTCACCAAAGTGGTGAACGCTGAACTGTACCACTAAGCCATCAGGGCTGGCTCGTGTGGGTCTATTTTTGACTATTGGTTCCACTGAACAATGTATCAAACCTTACGCCAATGCTACACAGCCTTGATTACTGTAGAAAGTCTTGAAATCAAGTAATGTATGTTGTGTGATATTTTTTCCTTCCTTTGCAGTATCGCTTTGGGTATTCTATGTTCTTTTCATTTATATTTGATATTTATAATCACTTTGTCAATTTTTATGAAAATGCCTGTTGAGATTTTGAGATTGTATTGACTCTATAGACCAGTTGCAGAGTCATGAGAACTTATCCACATTGAGTCATCAAATACTGGAACTTCTCTCAGCAATTTTCCATAGTAGTTAGCACATAAATCTTGCATATATTTTATAAAATGTATCCTTATATATTTAATACCTTTATGTTATTATAAACAGTATCTTTAACTTTCATTTGCTTGTGATAAGATATATGTCAAATTTTTAAAATATCTGAATCTTACAAACTTACTAAACACATTTATAATTTCTATTACTTTTTGTTACATTCTATAGTATTTTCTGAAGAGATGTTTGTGTCATTTGTCAATAGAGATTTTCTTCTTCCTTTTCCATCTATATGGCTTTTATTTATTTTTTCTTTCCTTAGTGCACTGACTAGAACTTCCAGTACAATGTTAAACAAAAGTGTAGACATTAGCTGTCCTTGCCTTGTTCCTGAATTTAGGAGAAAATATTTAGTCTTTCTCTATTAAATAGGATATTAGCTGTGGGTTTTTCATAGAAACACTGGATCAGCTCCAAGAATTCCCTTCTCAGATGAGTTTGCTGAGAGATTTTTATCATGAAGTGCTCTTGAATTTTCTTTTTTTTCCACATCTATTAAGATGGTTATATGTATTGTTTTCATTTGTATTGTTTATATTTGTAATTATGTTGATTGATTATTGAATGTTAAACTGCCCTTGCATTCCTGGGATGGAATTCATTAGGTTGTGGTGTCTTACCCATTTGGTTTATCACTAGATTCAATTTGCTGAAACTTTATAAGAATTTTTGTCTATGCTCACGTGGTATATTTGTCTGTATTTTTCTTTCCTTGTAATATATTTTTCTGATTTGTGATTTTGCATGCTGACTTCATCAAATGTGCTCTTCTAATTTCTGGATGAGTTCATGTTGAAATGGTATTATTTCTTCTTTAAATATATGATAGAAATAATCAGTAAAATCTGATTTTCCTTTGTGGCTATGAACAATGACTTCCATTTATTTTATAGTTATAGAGTTTTTCATGTTATCTATTTACTTTGAGCTAACAAAGAGTGAAAAGAATTTGAGTGAGTGAAAGGAACTTTTCCATTTCATCTAAATTTTTTAAATTACCTTCAAGAAGTTTTTCATAATATCCCCATATTATACTTTTAATGCATGTAAGTTCTGTACCAATTCTCCTTCCTTCATTCTGACATTAGTAATCTGTACTCTCATTCTCTCTCCATCTTTTTCCTGTTTAGTCTGATTGAAGGTTTTTTGATTCTATTAGTTTTTTCAAAGAACTAGACAGTGTTAATTTTCTTTATCTCTTTTCTGCTTTTATCTATATTATTTCCTTTCTTTTGCTTAATTTTGGTTTTATTTGCTCTTCAATTTCTAGTTTGTTTTAAGGTGCAAAACTAGATCATTGATTTGAGGCATTTCAATTTTTCTTATAGGTGTATTTGATTATATAAATTTCCCACCAAATAAACTTTTACTGCATCCCATAAATTTTGAGTTTTCCTTATCTATAAATTCAAAATATTTTCTCATTTCCTTTATTTCTTTATTTCTTTTTACCCATAGGATATTTAGAATGTGACTCTCCAGTTATTTGGGACTTTGTGTGTGTGCGTGTGTGTGTGTGAGAAAGAGAGAGAGAGTGAGAGGGATGTCTAGATTAATAATTTTGTGGTCATAGAATATAACTGTAAGGTTTAAATCTTTTGAAATACACTGTGACTTGTTTTATGGCATAGCATACTGACCATCTTGGTTCCACGTGCTCTTGAAAATGACGTGTATTCTACACTTGTCGGGTGTAGCTAGTGTAAGGGTTGAGAATGTCACTCAGATTTTTTAATATGCTTACTAAAGTTTTGTTTATTTGGTCTGTCAATTACTGAGTGAAGTATGTTGAAATTTTCAAAATCGATTTATAGATTTGACTATTTCTCCCTTAGTCTCCATCAGTTTCCTTTTCTTTTCTTTTTTTGGTGAAGAAGATTGCCCTGAGCTAACATCTGTTGTCAATCTTCCTCCTTTTTTTTCTTTCTCGCCAAAGCCCCAGTACATAGCTGTATATCATAGTTACACGTCCTTCTAGCTCTTTTATATGGGATGCTGCCACAGCATGGCTTGATGAGCTGTGTGTAGGTCCATGCCCAGGATCCAAACTGGCAAACCCCAGGCCACCAAAGCTGAGGGTGCAAATTTAACCACTATGCCAGCAGGCCAGCCCCCATCAATTTCTGTTTTATATATTTTGAAGCTTTTATTCTGTGAATATATATTTATAATTGATTTTCATTTATGAAGCATTGACTCTCATCATCAGGAGGTATCCCTCTTTGTCTTTAGTGATACTCTTTATCTTGAAGTCTATTATGTCTGATATTAATATTACCACTTCAGCAATCTTATGCTTAATATTTTCATAGTAACTTCTTTTCCAACCACCAACTTTCAATCTATCTATCTTTGTATTTAAAATGTGTTCTTGTCAGGGCTTTCCCTGTGGTGTTGTTGTTAAGTTTGGCAGGCACACTCTGCTTCGGCAGACCAGATTCACAGGTTCAGATCCAAGGCACAGACTTACACCACTCATCAGCCATGCTGTGGTGGTGACCCACATAAAAAGTGAAGGAAGACTGGCACCAGATGTTAGCTCAGGGATAATCTTCCTCAGGAAAAAATATGTGTTCTTGTCAAAAACATGTATGATTCTTGCCTTTTTTTTTTCTTTTTTTTTAACCAGAGGTTTGAAACATCTGCTTTTGGATTGGATTGTTTAGAAAATTTATAATGTAGGTATTTATTTCTATAGTTGGTTTTATGTCTACCAAATTACTGTTTATTTTTATTCATCTTCTTCAACTTGTTGATTTCAAATTTATTTAAGTCTTCATACTTTGTTGATTCCAGTTGTTCATTCATTGGCAGCAAGCTTGCCACCAATTCTTTGAATGTATTTATGAAAGATACCTTAAAATCCTTGCTAAATCTAATATACAGGCTTTCTTGAGTTTATTCTCACTATACATTTCCTGAGTATAGGTCTCTTTCCATTTCTTATAACTTTTGATTGAATATTAAACATTATAAGTAATATTTTGTAGCAGCTCTATATTCTGCTGTGTTCTTCTGACAGTTTTTTTTTTTATTATTAAAGATTTTATTTTTTTCCTTTTTCTCCCCAAAGCCCCCCAGTACATAGTTGTGTATTCTTCGGTGTGGGTTCTTCTAGTTGTGGCATGTGGGACACTGCCTCAGCGTGGTCTGATGAGTAGTGCCATGTCCGCGCCCAGGATTCGAACCAACGAAACACTGGGCCGCCTGCAGCGGAGCATGCGAACTTAACCACTCGGCCACGGGGCCAGCCCCTTCTTCTGACAGTTTTTGAAAAAATTCTAGTAGGCAGTGCACTTGCCTGATCCAAACCACAAGTAGTGTCTCTTTTATTATATGTAGCGACTGATATCTCAACTCCATTTTTATGGCTTCCTACTGCTGCCATCTTAGCCTGAGCCCTTCTCGTATCTCTACAAAATTCCGTAGTCAACCAAGGATTTCGGCAGAGATGGAATACACCATCTCTGTGGTTTCCTTGCTTCTAACACTCTCCACATCTCCAAATTTCTAGTTATTCTTTGTACTTTGACACTTCTAATTATCAGGTTCACCATCCTCCCACTCAAGCTGTACACTGTTGGGAAATATAGTCATCTAGAAAAACATCAAACTCACAGATACGGCTCTGTGCAGGGCCATCTTTCAATAATCAAACATTTTCTGATTTTTCAGTGTGTCTCTTAGAGGCTGCCCAACTCACATGTGGCTTAGCTGTCAGCTGTGAATGAATTTTGGGCAGTTTATGCTTTGAATTTGGATCTCATTCCTCCTTCAGCTCTCATGCTGTCATAATTTCACTTCAGTTTCCAGCACCCTCCACTGCTCTGCTCTTTGACCTCTGTAACTTTACCTGGTAAGACCACAGCTTTTCTCCACACTGTTTTTGGTAGGTGTAGCCATGGGGCTTGGCCAGCACTCTCACCCTCAGGTCAGCAAGATATAATCCTATCCTTTCTAGTTGCCCATTTTTGGAATTAAACTCTCCTCTGGCTCTGGCTCCTTTTTGACATTTTCCAATCTTCCAAAAGCTCTTTTCCCTAATCCAGTATTTTCATAAATACTCTCTTTATTGGGTTTCTCTAACTACATCATCGTTGTGCTGTTAAGGTAAGTTCATCACTGTTCAGGGTTTGGGGAATCATATGTTTTCTAATATCTTTCTAGGGCTGGGACAAATACAAGAGTCTGCTATAATGGGTTATATAGTCATTGATGTCATCCTTAGAATCATGCAATATTTCACCCTGCAATAAAGTGTCTTCTCTCCCATACTTTACTTGGGAAAATGAACCTAAACTGAATAGGATCCCCAGTCTTGCCTTATGTGAGAAGGGCTTACCCTATTTCTTCACTAACGGTTGTTGATTGGGAGGGGCAGTAAACTGGAGAGTGCCATGCATTCTTCAAATCTTCCTGTTCCTCCAAATACTGACATTCTAACTATCAGAGTGTCAAGTTTTGCCAAAGAAGCAAAAATACTAATTAAAGACCCTTGGAATGCCAGCAAATTTGGATTAGGCATAGAAACTGACTGTAAGTACAAAAGGGCTTCCCTGAGGAGTTTATATGTAAATTTTATCCTTGTCCTTGTTTGCTTCCAGCCTGACAACATGGAAGTGGAGTCCCCCAGTCAGGCATGCAGTACACGTTCTAAGAGCCATGGCTATAATGAGCTGTCTCTCTTCTGCACACCACAGACTCTCAGACTTAGATCCCAGGCAGAAGAATTCTCACTGGCCCCCAACATTATTTAATATCCAATTCTACATTTCTTTTGTTTATATGCTGCTTGCTATCCCATTACTCATATCAATTTCAGGTTAAAGCTTCTATCCTTGCAAGGTTTAAAAAAACCCTGCACACAGGACTTAACTGAAAAGGAAGGAGTGGAGCAACAGGTCAGGACAGTACCTTGTAGGAGCTGGAGCAAGAAACCAGAAAGTCAGAAACCACAGTTCTTGTGGCTGCCTGACCTCTGCCTCTCTCACTCATCCTATGGCATTCCATTTATTTTCTCCATTCCTTCTTTTTCTAAATAAGATCCATATGCGTTAGCCTTCTCCTAAGGCCATCTTAGGACAAATTCTCCATGGGGTAAGTTCTCTCAAGAATCTCAAGAAAGTAAGGGAGCTCCTCTAATAGTCTGGGCAGAAAAGATGTTTGTTCAGCTGGACAAATGGACTAATAGTCTATCTATTCACATCAAAAAATAATAAATGGCAAAAAAGAGAGAAATACTAATAGCCCCAGAAATAGGAAATGTGCTTTGCAATAAAACATTAATTAGATATTTTCTTATTGAGATCACTATTTACAAGTATCTTCCCAATGTTAAGAAGTTTAAAAGCATATTTTATATTCTAATTTAATTGTAAATTTGTGCTAAGATATAGAATAATTCCATTTCATTGCCTTCGATTTACTTTCCTAGTCCTTTCTTTATGGTTGCATAGACCATGCTCTATCTATTGTGAAGTATTTTGTAAAACAAAGGCACATTATATAAACGTGAGAAGTCATTATCACATACTTACTATGCAAGACTGTACAATGCCCAGAGCAGGGAAGGGAAGGGAATTCTCTGTACAGAGCAATTTTTTGCATGTTGCTGATACATTTCTCAAATCACAATCATTTCCATGGTAACAGTCTGTGATATGGAAAAGGCAGCCAATGTCTTCTAAGATCCAGCAGAAAAATAATTTTGTTTCTAAATGCAAAAGCTTCTTAGTCAATCACAAATATTGTCAATAATTAGCAATAACAGCAAGGGGAATTCAATTACAGGCAAGGCAAATTACTTTTTATTTAAATGTTCTCTTTTTAATGCATCCCAGTGTGAAAGTCCCTCTTTAAATTAGTGACAGCATGTGTGAGCTCAATACCTCCCCTGGGGGTTGTAGGAATATATGGAGTCTCGCTCTTTGCTTGAGTGTTTAGAGGCTTAGGACAAAATTGTACTGCTGTTGGTACTTTGTAATGATAGATGTCAATAGTAATTTAGATAATTAAGTGTATTCCTGCTTTATTTCAGTTTTCTCCAGTTGTAAAAGCCGTGTCTGCTAGCTTAATATATTCATGTTTATGTAAATTTAAATACAATCATAACCATTCAATAGCCATTATCAAAACATGTTGGGCCATCTTCATTTCATTTTCTGACGCTTTTTAACCTTATGGAAAGGTCCGACAAATGTTCTCCTGGAAAAGAGCAAAGAGGACTCATCTCGTCTTGGTTCCTGTCAGTTGGGTTTAATTTTTGCAGTAGGTGTCGTTTTAGCCAATAGTAGAAATGTGAAAAATTTATGAACAGGAACCATGGCATCTGGAGGAAGAACCTGAGATGTCCACCCTTGAGTAACTTCATTGAAGAGATGAGAATAAAGAATTCAATGCAGGCATCCTGGGGAAATTTGCCTTGAGGTCAAAGTTTATCAAGTGGTAAGAACTCTTCATTATATACCATTTTGCTTCTCTTCTCTAAAAAGGAGCCATATTCCTAAAAATGACTCTTCTGCCCACTGGTTTGTAACTTGGCACAGAAGCATAGGATGTGCAAATTAGATCACTAGCAGGGCTGAGAATTTCAAAGTATGGGAAAATATAAGCTATAAGCAGCTTTCTCTCCTGAGGTGTAAACCCCAGTATTTTCATTCTATCTATTTCAGGGTAACATATTTCTAGTGGATTTAATCTACGTGAATATTAGAAACTGCATTGTGGCCACAATGCAAGCAATTTTTAGTGATGTTAACTATAAGCACTTAGGTGTTTTTTATATATTTACTTGTTTTTTTCTTTGCTTTATTATATGTTGTGTCTATCTCATCAATTAGAATTCCTTCGAGGCTGGAAACTATTGCTGACAATTAACCCATGACCTAATTTAGAGTACATTCATACAGCAAAAGATGAATGTGGTAGATTAAAGATGGCTGAAAATACTTTGATGCCCCTCCCATTGAGAGGGAGAGACTAAGCTGTGTCCTCTTGTGTCTGCGCTTGAATTTGTGACTTGTTTGACAAATAACACATTGCAGAAGTCGTGTTCTTGGACTTACGAAGCTAAATCAAAAGAAGTCTTACAGCTTCTGCCCAAGTCTTTTGAAACACGCTCTGGGAATTCTGAGCTTTCAAGTAAAAAGTCCCTTCCCCGAGACCATCGTACTAGAAAGGCCATTTGTGAGACCTATGGGTGACTGCCCCCAGCCTTCAACCTACTCCTGCCAAGGTGTCAGATACGTGAGTGAAGCCATCTTGGACCATCCAAACCAGTCCATCTGCCAGATGAATACAACCAAGTTACCCTGGCTGGTGCCATGTGGAGTAGAAAAATCTGCCAACTGATTCCTGGCCCACACAATTCTGGAGATATAATAAAATGGTTGATGTTCCGAGGCTCTAAGTTTTGGGGTGGTTGGTTATACAGCAACAGATAAACCAAAAATAAGAAAAAAAAGTGTCCATATTTTTGGTTTTTTTAGAGACTGCAAAATGTTTATGCTACTGACTAGCTGGAAACCTATTTTCATCTGTTTATTTCTACTACTTAATATAAACGTAAACTTCATCTATCTAATGATTGCCCATGATTTTTTCCCTCTTCAGCACCACCCTGATTATTGACATTCTATATTTCATTCTTTCTTTTCATTCTAAAAGTCATATTCGGATAAATTTAGTAATGATCTTTTCTCAGGGAAATGAAAGTGTTTTGAAATCACACAAAGGTCCTCTGCTATATATCGTTGAAAGTCATGCAAAATATTACATTTACATACTATAATATTATAAATTTGTTTAAGAGTGGAGAACTTACGATAATAAGCTCTCTCATAGTGGAATAGCAGACTCAGTTTTTTGAGACAATACACTGTTATAAAATATCAGGCACATTAAAAATGTGCTAAAGTTAGGGGCCAGCCTGGTGGCATAGTGGTTAAGTTCGTGCACTTTGCTTCAGCAGCCCAGGGTTCACGGTTTCAGACACAGACCTACATACCACTCATCATGCCATGCTGTGGCAGTGTCCCAAGTACAAAATAGAGGAAGATTGGCATAGATGTTAGCTCAGCAACAATCTTCCTCAAGCAAAGAGAGGAAGCTTGGCAATGGATGTTAGCTCAGGGCCAATCTTACCCACACACACACACAAAAAGTGCTATAGTTTACAATTGAAATCAAGAAAGAAAATAGTTTGAAATCATGAAAAAAATGTAATCAATCAAATGAAAGCAAAATGTCCAACTGCAATCTGGCGGTCCCTATTTAAGGAGGTAAATAGAAGCCTAAGGAGTACTTTAGTTACCAGCACAATACCTAGCATATAATTTCACGTATATATTTGCTAAATTGATGAATCTGATTAATTAGAACCTAAATTAATTAATGAATTAGGAGCTAAATGATTTCTAGACATAATGGAAAATATATTTTAATGAACCACGGTGAAAAACTCTGAGAGGCACAGGGGATTCAGACCTGATCTGAAGAGGGTTGGCCAACAAGAGAACATACACAGAAAGCAAACCTAACCAGAAGAAATTCAATATAATCTATGTCCTACTAAGAGATAAATAGTTCTTCCCAGGGAAGAAATATGCCTACCAACCAAAGAAGCAGCATCCTACATTCCATGTGAAAAAACTTAAGATGTGAGCCAGCCCTGACAGCCTAGTGGTTAAAGTTCAGTGCTTTCACTGCTTCGGTGACCTGGGTTTGTTTCCAGAGTGTCGAACTACACGAGCTGTCTGTCAGTTGCCGTGCTGTGGTCACTCACATAGAAGAACTAGAAGGACTTACAACTGGGATATACAACCATGCACTGGGGCTTTGGAAGGTAAAAAAAGGTAAGATGAACATAGGCACAAAACACAAAGAATTCTTGGGGCTAGCCTGGTGGTGTAGTGGTTAAGTTTACGCACTCTGCTTCAGTGGCCTGTGGTTTACAGATTCAGATCCCTGGTGCAGACCTATGCATAGTTCATCATGCCATGCTGTGGCAGCATCCCACATACAAAACAGAGGAAGGTTGGCACAGATCTTAGCTCAGTGGCAATCTTCCTCAAGTGAAAAGAGGAAGATTGACAATGGATATTAGTTCAGGGCCATTCTTCCTCACTAAAAATAAATAAACAAACAACGAAAGACTCACAAATAATTCTTTTTGAGCTCCTGATGGAATAAAATTGTAATATTGCACGTGGATGTGTCTCTGAGGAGCCAGGATGCAGTAGAGAAAACACAGAACTTGAAGTCAATCAGATCCATGTTCAAACCCCAGTTTCTCCACTTCCTCAACTTTCAGCAAGTTACTTAACTTCTCAGAGATTCAGTTTTATTCTCTCCAAATAAAATAACATCTCTTTTATTGATTGATTACCTAGTACCTGCCTGAGATATAATAGGTAGGCACCCAAGAAATGTTACTTTCTCTTTCTTTGAGTGGGATCAAGACTACCTCTAACCATACATCCTTCTAATGCAGAGGTAGACTTTTCTTTTTCCTGGAGAAGTTAAAATGAAAACGGTCTCTAATTTTCAAAGCACATTCAAGTCTCTTTTTCTGCTTATTCATTTATAAAAGAAGGAAAATTAAAAATGACAGCAGCACATATCTGCTATGCATTTCTACTTTTAAGTCTTGGTGGGAGTGTGATTAATGTTTTCCTCTCTTTTTTCAGTTGAAGATTATGACTCCGGAAAATAACAGAAAATATGCTAAGTAATTATATCTATCTATCTAAAAATGAATCAAAGACTTTGAAAAAGAGTCTTTATTAAATAATAGGAATAAGGAAGACAATTTTCAGACAAGAGTAGAATATCCAGAAATAGCGTAAGATAAGATATTACACAGTCCACAGATGTAATCTAGAAAGAAACATCATGGAAGTATTGCCCAGTAATTCTTAGATTAAGAACAATGAAATGGGAATGACTCTTCTGGCTTTAGATATCTGAATACCATTGCATAATAACAATCATAGCTAATACTGATTGAGAATTTACAAACAAACACTTATCCTTAAAATCATTATTTATTTTTTAAACTTATTCTCAAAGCAACTCTAGAAAGTAAGTACTATTGTTATCTCCATTTTGCAAACGAGGAAACTATATGAGTCAGAGATTCAGTGACTTGTCCAATTGTACAACTACTGAAAGGAAGAGATATAAATGAACTTGAAAATTTCACATGAGGAAATAAAAATGTCCTATAGCTATTATCTCACTTTGTTGATATGGAATATTATAGAAAATGTGGTAGTAGATGATTCCAAAGAATCAGATTACAAGGAACCAGCAGGAAAGCAGCTCTCCAATCAAGCATATGCTTCCAGTTTCTTGTGAGTCTACTTGACCCCCATTCCATTTCTGCAGTTAGACATCTAAGTTCTGTTGGCATCATGCACCATTTCTAGTCCTCCAGATGCTGGCTAGAATTAATAGAGTGGTCCCCCCTTATCCAAGGTTTCGCTTTCCACGTTTTCAGTGACCTGCCGTCTGGAAGCAGATGATCCACCTCGCACAGTGTCAGAAGGTCAATAGTAGCCTATTGCTATGTCACAATGCCTATCTCATTCACCTCACTTCCTCTCTTTCACCTCACTTCATCTCATCACGTAGGCATTGTATCAGCTCACATTATCACAAGAAGAAGGGCGAAGACAGTACAATAAGACATTTTGAGAGAGAGAAAGAGACCATATTCACATAATTTTAGTACAGTATATTGTTATAATTGTTCTATTTTATTAATTATTGTTAATTTCCTACTGTACCTAATTTATAAATTAGACTTTATCATAGTTATGTATGGATGTATATAAAAAACATAGTATATATAGGATTTTGTACTATTCACAGGTTTAGGCATCCACCAGGGTCTTGGGACATATCCCCACGGATAAGGGGGTACTGCTGTACTCACGCAGTCCAACAACAGTGTAGTCAGTATTTGTTACTTGTCTATGTGGAATCAGTCTCCCCCACTCCCAAACAGTGTGTCCAAGCTTTTCCTTGTAAAATTACCCACTTCCTCCTCTCAGCTGTGTAACAGTGAGGTGAAAGTGACCAAATTCTGAGTCATAGTCTAGTTCTGGAATGAACAGGTGATACAACTCTGGCTATTTGCCAGAATTTGGAAGAAAGAAGCCATTTGCTGGTAGGTTCTGAGAAAGAAGCTTCCTCTCTCTTTTGTGAAAGCTACCGGAAAAATAATTTTCTCTTCACTAGATGGCTTTTTGCATGGATGTAACAATGCGAGAATGCAGCAACCATTGGTGCTATGATGAGAAAGATAACTTGAGAATATAGATGACAGAAAAACCAAAACTTCTGCAAGGAAGTGCAGGTGGAGTATGTAAGATCCTGCATATCTCTGGATCAGATCATGCCTGAAACCAGGTCTAAGTCTGTATTTTTCAATTAGGCAAGTCATTAAAGTTATTTTTTAAATCTAAACTAGATTCCATATGACACCATCTCATAGAACAAGATTTCGTAACCTCAGCACTGTTGATGCTCAGATAAATATTGACTGTCCTCTGCACTGTAGGATGTTTAGCAGAATCCCTGGCCTCTACCCACTTGATTCTGTAGAACATCTCCATTCACGACAATTAAAAATATCTTTAGATGTTGCCAAGTGTTCCTTGCAGGGCAAAATTGCCCTCTGTGGAGAAACATTAACACAGAGAGTTAATAGCCATTTGGGTGCCCCACTAACCATTCCCTCTCTTTAACTATCCTGATTTTCATCCATGCATCCACACATTTCTTGCTTTGATGCCTAAACTGACCCATGCAAGCCTATTCTTTAGTCGCAGATTTGTTTGAAGGTTGTAAAGCGATGAAATTTGGGCTGATGAATTTCAGGAAAGGTTTGGGTTTACATCTAGAGAAAAAAACACTTCCTCTATTTCGTGAAAATAGACAATTCTATTAGATTTGTAGAACTATGTAGTCCTGGGAATCATGAGCAACCATCTTGTGACCATGTTAAGAAGACAGATCCTAGACCAAAGCTGGCACAAATCAGAATAGGAAGACAAACAAACAAAAAACAAGTTTTTGACAGCTTATTATGCAGTTGAATCAAATCAATTCTAAAGCCTTCTAGTTTCATGAGTGAATATATTCCTTTTATTGATAAATTTGTTTGAGTATATATCTGTTACTTACAACCTATGTGCCATATCTGATTCAAAGAAATTGCTTTGTCTTGGGATATGAAAAACATTCCAGGTAACTAAACAGAGTGTAGGCAGTGCTGTCTGATAGCAGTTTCTGTAAAGATGGGAATGCTCTATATATGTGCTATCCAATATGGTAGTCAAAGCCACATGTGGGTATTGAAGTCTTGCAAGATGCTTAGCATGTCTGAGGAATTGAATTTTGTTGTTGTTTTATTAAGGTAAGAACACTGAACATGAGATCTATCGTCTTAATAAAATTGTAAGCATACAGTACAGTATTGTTAACTATAGGCATGAAGTTGTACAGCAGAACTCTAGAACTTAATCATCTTACATAACAGAAACCTTATACCCATTGAATATCAGCTCCCTATTCCCTCTCTCTCCATCCCCAACAACCATCTTTCTACTGTTTCTATGCATTTAACTATTTTAGATATCTCATAAAAGCAGAATTTTTAATATTATTTAAATTAATCTTGATTTAATTATTTAAATTAATTTTAATTTAAATAGCCACATGTGGATAGTGGCTACTATATAGGCAGCACAGGCCTACAATAAATTAGAATCAAACATGGTTATGCAGTCAGAGTTTTGGTTAGCAACAAACCACAGCCTATAAAAATAGCTATTGGAGGGGCCGGCCCAGAGGAATTGTGGTTGGGTTCATGCCCTCCACCTAGGCAGCCTGGGGTTTGCTGGTTCAGATTCCTGGTGCAGACCTACACACCGCTTGTCAAGCCATGCTGAGGCAGCATCTCATATGTAAAGTATAGGAAGATGGGCACAGATGTTAGCTCAGGGCTAATCTTCCTCAAAAAAAAAAATAAAAATAAAAACAGTAAATAAAAAAAAATAGTGGGGATGGAGATCTTAGCAAAATCAACAAATCAACAAATATGAAACTTGAAATTGCATCCTGAGATGGATAAAACAAGGAAACAGGACAATTCAGCAACTGTCATTAGTCTAGCGAGTACCTGAGCTGGCGGGTTACTTCGAAGGCTGACAGAAGCTGATGTGGAATTTTAATTTGGACAAATCCAAAGCACAGTCTCCTTGGTCTTATATTTAGCTGACAAAGTGGTGAGCATCGGATTGGAAGATTTTGGATCAGGTGCCTACCAAGACCCAGTCACCAATGGCCAGGTCGTGGATCACATCATTCTCTATTCATGACAGCATTTGTCCATCATTTCCTTAGTGGGCATTATAGGCATTAACAGCAACAAACATTATTTTCTTTTAATTTGGATTTCCTCAGCCATGCAAGATGTGTGCTATCATCCTCTCACTATTACTGAATAAACTGAGGAACAAAGCTCTTAAGCAAGTGCTATTTCTCCTGCATCAAGACGGCCTTTAGTAACTACAATAAGTTACTGTGAATTCTTCCCCATATATCCTCAAAACTTTCTGCTTTCTCATTTAGCCCCCTTTCCATCTCCCTAGGAAACAAGTCTAGAAATACTTAGATCAATTTCAAAATGCCATACTTGTTACTTTATTTAAATTGTTGCTCTCTGGGGGGCATGCTCCCTGAGAGAGACACAGCTTGCATTTGTGCAAGTACCAAATCACTCTGTCTTTACTGCAAAATTTGAAGTACAGGCTTGAAATTAAAACATTGACTGCTGCAGAAATCCATAAGCAACAGGTTGCCTGTGTGTTGTGGACAATGCTAACAAAATGGAGTAACATATGTCAAGGCTTCAAAAATGGAGCTGGGACGCCATTACGGAAGTAGGGCTTATGCACACACACAGTGCACACCACCAGATGTTAACTGAATTTTGAACTTTACCTGACACCATAGGTCACATCTTGAAACACTTCCTCATTCTAAGAATGGGCAATCTGCCTAGATACAACTCAAGGACCAACTACGTGCTGGCAAGTCAGCTTGCCCCATGCTAGAACCAATCATTAACTTTTCAGTGTAAACCTTTCTAAGCCTGTGTCCTTTGCCTTTAGAAACCCCTGTCTCTTTCATCTTCCTTGGAGCACATTTTTGTTTCTACTGGAATCTACGTCTCCCAACTTCCAATTCTTGAAACCCCCAAATAAACTTTTTGCTTCTTTTGCTGTGTATGTCTTTATTTGTTGACAGTGTCTTTAGAGTCAAAGTGTGGAATGTATCTGCTTTGCAAAACAGTTAACTGTGGAGTAGAGACTTTCTTAAAACTTTCCAGTATGGAGCTCTCCAAGTCAGAGCTGTTTCAAAAGCTGCGAAACCAAAGGAATCAGTGGGTGGCTTCTGCTCTGTGTGTTTTCAGCTATCTGCAAGAGCCTCGGTACTGTGGGGTTTTGCCAGTGAGTCTGAACAGTAAACCCAGTGGGAAGAAAGCTCCATGGGAGAAGTGTCAACAGGTGGAGCATGGTATCAACTGCAAAATCCAGTGCTTTTACAAAAAGAGTTGCAAAACCAAAGAGGTGCCAGCAGCCTGCAAGCTCCACATACCAGGCCCTGTGGTGCTTTCCCCTGGTACTTTTCTGCCAGTAGCATAACTTATGTAAAATCCGAAAACTCAAAAATCTGCAGTTTTGGAAACAAACTGAATGAGTGGCAGCATTTCTGGGCTCATATTAAACATTACTCCCTCTTTGGGGAAAGAAGGGGAGATAAATTTGAAATAAAGTTTGCCGCAGACTGAATTTATAATGTGCCAAGTCTTGGGTGCCTTACTAAGCGGGCACTACAATATTTTTTTACAAAATGGCCAAAAGTAAGAAATATTAATATCACTGCTAAGAAAAAGCATTGTACTCTGCCAAGAAGTGTTGGAACATTTGGAGAGATCATGAGCAAATATTTAGGTTAGGGAGACATCTGCCAAGGTAAAGGTCTTTCACTGAAAAGAGGTTTAGAAACTTTTGTCTGGAATGTAATGCTTTGCTCAACAAAAGTATCAAAATTGAGAATAAAATGTATCAAAAGATTGCTAGTTGGTTTTGGGGCGATGAGGGAAAGGATTAAAAGAGAGGAAAATAAGGGTCTGTTTGAACATCCAAATATAAATAAAATTTTTAAAAACCGAATTTACTTAAAATTATCCATTTTACTAAATATAAGTATATAAAATGAATGACAAATTTAATGAGGAGAGACAAGAGAACATATAAGCTGCCTGGAGAGGTAAATTCCAAGCCTGAGCTAAGTGTTCTTTCCCAACTATTCTCTTTGGAAGTATTTCCTGCCAAAAGTATGCTCCCAGACTCACCTCTGGTGATGCATTAACATTCTGAAAGCTTTTACCTAACCCAATAAATGAAACTCCCTGATTAGCTACAAGCCCTGTAGACTCTGTAACTTTACCCGTTAATTAACAAAGGAACAAGTGAAAGGAAGGAGAGAGGTGTGGGGCAAGAAATCTTGCCATTTCTATTAAGTCTTAGGATAACAAAAAAAATGAAAATGAACGATTTATAGCCACTCTTTTCTGGGCAATTTGTAGAAATAGCTAGATTTTGGATTTAAATCACACAAACTAGCTGATCAGTCATCTCTATATGTATGGGTTTGTGTGTGTGTGTGTGTGTACACAGTTTTTCATACATATACATTCAGAATGCTTACTGATAAGTATAAATATTTATGACACATTTGCAAATTCTGTTTAAGGAAATGTTGTTATGGATAGTTTGACTTCAAAAATTGTGATGCTGGGACTTCTAGAAGATTACAAATGTATTTCCAAATAGAAACCAAGCAGACATCTGCTAATAAGATGAAAAGCCACCATAATGATTTCCCTCTCCACTCAGAAATTAAAGCGATGGCTGGATTTTAAAGATACTGAGGATATGTGGCAATGAAATATTTGTTAACTTAACCTGAAATATCAGACACAGGTAATTTTTCCTTTATAAACAACTGATCTATTTGGATAGGAAAATGTCATATTGAAACACAAAAGCACCTGGAGTAGGGATAGAGAGAAGATTGGTTGCAGAAATTCTAGATGAATTTCAGAGGAATAAATCAGCCTGGACAAGAGCAGCATTGAAGAGTTTGATAATACAAATATGCAGAGGTTAGGCTCCAGCCTGGAGAAGATGGAGAAAGCAATGCTATCTAAACCCAATAGGATTTTAATATAAACCATATATTTGCTCTCTGTATATCTCTACAGAATCACCAAATTTAAAACAGCAAATTCCGTCTATGCTAACCTGATCATTTTTTCTCTAGAAGGTGACAAACGGTGTTTCTTAAGAATTGTTAAACTCACTTCCTCAGTGATCAGAAATTAAAATTAAATAGGCTTTGTGATTTTAATATAAAACTATGTCGTTATCAAAAATTAGGAATGTCTAAGTGAATATTCAGTGAACATTACATCCCAATACAAGAATGAACAAATAAGTTAGCTAATTTTCCTTAAAAATTTTGACTAAAAATCAAGGCATTGTATATGGTAGTATCAAAGATAACCTTTGAAAACAGAGACTTTTCAGTCAGTTAGTGAGCAATCTCCAAGGTGGTTTATTTATTCCACAAACTCATGTTCATTATGCTAAGTGATTTAGGAGCTATCACAGAATTATCAAAAGATGTCTGTGTATCTAAGGGTATCGTATTGGAAAACTAAACTATATGATAAATATATGAAACTAACTGCAAAGACAAAGTTGTAAAGGGAAGGAGTAAACACATATGGGCTGAGGTAACCACGGGACATTTTATAAAAGAAATAGAACTGGAGCAAACTTGAAAAGACAGGGGTTCTATAACAAGTACTGAAGTGTTTTTTTTTAAGTTTAAATTGAAGTTTAATAGGTACAGCAGACAGGCCAAGAGCCTAGTAAGCCTTTGCACTTTACATTTTTTTATTTTTTAATTTTTTATTGCAGTAACATTGGATTATAACATTATATAGCTTATAGATGTACATCATAATATATTTCGAATTTTGTGTAGACTAGTTTTTGGGTGGTGAACATGATGTAATCTACTTAGGTGTTTTGATGGTGGGACATCTAAAATTTGGAATAGAGGGAAATAGATTAACTTCTGAGCAATAATTTTAAAGATACAAATCAAGAAATTACAATGACATTGAATGATTTCCACAAGACCAAAATGTGTTTGAATTTACCAGTATATTTAAAGAAAGGATGGTTTTCTTCAGCAGGGGTATAGGGTGCTAAGGAATCCTTGAAAAGAGAACATCAGAGGAAAATGACAGTGCCCATGCCTTTGCTTCCCAGGGAGAGACGCCCAGGTGTTCGGTGACTCTGAAATCTATGATTCATTCAACCTCCACTAGTCTGATTCCCTGATCTCCACACAAGCTTCCAGCTCCATGTCTCTGCTTCCAAGAGAATGAGATGGATATGAAAAATCAGGATAGTACAGAAGTTAAGTGTTGCCTCTGGAGACAGTCATCCAGACTCATAAGCCGGCTCTACCACTTACTGTCTCTATGACTTGTGTATGTTACTTGAACTCTTCATGACTCAGTTTCTCTATCTATAAAATAGGCCTAATAACAGTGGCTAATTCACAGAGCTTTGGACAGATTTAAATGACTGTAACACACTTAGAGGAATGACTGGCATATAGTAAGTGCTCAAAAATGTAAATTATTACAATGACAAGCAATTTATATGGCCCCTGTGACAATGGTTCCCATGACAAATTAATAAATAAGCTTCTCTTGTGTAGCTTATGTGGCTTCAAGCTACATATATGGCTTAAAACAACTTCTATGAAATGCCACATTTCTAGTATGTGTGAAAGAGCTTCTACTGCCAATAAATGGGCATTTTCTTGCTGTCTCATATGTGTTTTGTTAATAAGATTTCATTTCCTCGAGACTGCTCAACCTTGGGCTTGAGTAAGAGTTGGACATCAAGGGCTTTATATCAAAGGCCATCCTATCAGACTTCCTCTAAACGGACATTTCACAAAGTGCAGTTCTATGAAATATTAGTCAGATGGCATGCTACAAAAGTAGGGTTCCCTTCTTTAAAAATGTTGGGAAAGGTTGCATACTATACTCTGCTCTAAGCTTTAATAGAAATCCCTTTCCTATTCTTTTTTTTTTTTTTGGGGCAGGGAAAGATTCACCCTGAGCTAACATCTGTTGCCAATCTTCCTTTTTTTTTTTCCCTCCCCAAACCCCCAGTACTTGGTTGTATATGCTAGTTGCAAGTCCCTCTAGTTCTATGTAAGCCACTGCCACAGCATAGCAACTGACAGATGGGTGGTGTGGTTCTGGGACCAGGAAACAAACCCATCAAACCAGTGAGAGTGCCGAACTTTAACCACTAGGTCATCAGGGCTGGCTCCCATTCCTATTCTTTTTTTTTTTTTTTTTTAAGATTTTATTTTTTTCCTTTTTCTCCCCAAAGCCCCCCGGTACATAGCTGTATATTCTTCGTTGCGGGTCCTTCTAGTTGTGGCATGTGGGATGCTGCCTCAGCGTGGTCTGATGAGTAGTGCCATGTCCGCGCCCAGGATTCGGAACCAACGAAATACTGGGCCGCCTGCAGCGGAGCGCGTGAACTTAACCACTCAGCCACGGGGCCAGCCCCTCCCATTCCTATTCTTATTCCCTGAAACAGGGCTATCTCTTCATTGGTTCTTTACTGCAAGAATGTTCCTTCAAAAACTGGGTTTAACACTTAATGGTTTATTGCCTCCTAAGTAAAGTCAGTGATGAAATATAAGCTGGATCAAAACATAAGAGAATAAAGGCATCATACTTTTTCTTTATAGTTTCTTAATTCAAGTCTTCATAATGTTTGCTACTATTGCTTTTCAAGTACTTTCGCTGTTTTATTTTATCCTTTCATGTAACCATTCATGCTCCATTATTTAACCATTCATGCTCCATACTGCCATAAATGATATCCTTCTGAAAAAAAATTAACAGTCACCTCTCAATTTAAAATTGTCTATTTAAGAGATGGTAAGTAGGTTTCAACTTACATGCTGCTATGAACTGAATGTTAGTGTTCCCTCTAAATTCATATGTTGAAGCCCTAACCCCCCAGTGTCGCTGTATTCAGTGACGGGGTCTCTAAGGCAGTAATTAAGGTTAAATGAGCTCATAAGCGTAGGATTGACCTTAATCCACTAGGACTAATGTCCTTATAAGAAGAAAGACCACAGGGCATGCTAACGCATGTATGAGCACACATTCACCTTCTTTGTCTCTGTCTTTCGCTCTCTGTGTGTTTGCACCAACAAAAGGCTATGTGAGGACATAGCAAGAAGGCAGCTGTCTGCAAGCCAGGAAGAGAGCTCTCACAAGAAAGTGAATTGGCTGGAATCTTGATCTTGGACTTCTAGCCTCCAGAATTGTGAGAAAAGAATTCTGTTATTTAAGTCAACCAGTCTATGGTATTTTGTTATTGCAGTTGAAGCTGACTAATACATATGCCAACGGAGACTGATTTTGTTTGTAACTGCCTGGTGCACTGTGTTTGTAAAGCTCAGCAGGACATGGTACAATGATCTATGAGCAACATTGGGAAATAGTGGTATGTGTGTCATGTGACTGACCTATGGCTTACAGTATATATTTTAAAATCCTTAGCATGGTGTTCGTGGCCCTTGATGGCTTGGCCCTGATAAACCGTGGACTAGCAGAACATCCTCAAGAAAAGTGTCACAACAAGTTGATTAGTTCTCTTTAAAATCATGATCCTAAGCCCAGGGGCACTCACTGCTGTCTGGCAATCTTCTAGAGTTCTCCCAATGGTCTTCCAACCCAAGCCTTCCCCTCTCCTCTCAAACTTCTGAATACCCCTCCTCCATCATCACTTTCCTCTCTCACTCTCTTGGTGCTCTTGCTGCAGGTACATCACCCTGCAACTATCTCTATCTTTTCTCCTGTTGCAATTGTGACAAAAGCCCTTTTCCTAAAAAAGGCCAGTGCTTCCAAAGGAAAACCAAAACTGTGCTAGTTACTTTAACATAGAGAATTCAATTTAATTTAATCAGTTACGTACATGTTGGAGGACTGAAAAAGCCAAAAAGGGGACACTTAAAGAATTCAGGAGGCAGCTTCTCTACAGCTGAAGAACAAAGTAAAAAGGTTGAGGTTATCCAAACCTAGAAGAAAAGCCCTGTGGAACTGGAAACTGATTCTCTGGGGGTGGCACACCTCCCAGCTCTGAGTTCCATGTGAGCTTCCAGCTCTGAGGGGTTCAGTGATACTAATTATGAGGGTATAGCAGGAAGCTAGACACAGGAACCAGATGATGCTGGGAGGACATTGACAAGAACACACAAACACAAAGGAAGTCCCTTCTTCCATTATTCCTACTTCCAGGCTCCTTCTAGTGCCTCCTGTTGGTAGAACCTCACAGGAAATCAGCAGGTAAATGAGAAATGTGTTCATAGCATCTCTGGTCAAGCATCACAGAGCAGAATAAAGACGAATGGGTTTGGAGTTAAAAGACAAGAAATTTATAACCAGAATATTCTGCTATTTTCTTTCTGTCTTATACCTTAAGTTTGTTTCTATCATATAATCCTATCATCATTCCAACATACTGTCAAATATCCCAGAAAATCCTCCCTGGATCTCACATGCCTCACTATAGCTACTATCTTGCATTGCTAGTCCCCTTCCTAACAAAAATTCTCAAAAGAGCTCTCCAGAGAGTCTACTTCCATTCAACTGCCATTCAAATATTAAGGCACTTCAATTTGGCCTTCACATCCATCCTTTAGCACAATTCCACTAAGACTGAATCTCACCAGTGTTACCAACTCCAAAGAATCCCACTTTGTACTCATCTGACTCAAACTTTGTGCATTCAACCCAGGCAGCTACTGTCTCCTCCTCCAAACACTCTCCTTTGTGGATTTCCATGAATCCCTGTTCTCCTCACTGGATGCTCTTTTCAGTCTCTTATACTTGCATCTCATTTTTACTTCACTTCTAAATGTTAGCATGTCACAGGTTTTGATCCTGGTACATAATATTGCTGTAGCTTTATTGACTGTAAAAATGGGATGCAGGCTTAAGTTTTTAACACATCTATATGCTGATAAATTCCAAATTCCTATATCAAAATGATGTTACTTTTCTGAACTCCAGACATCCAATACACTGAGATTCTCCTTCATTTTGGTTAAAGCATCACAAACATGACATAGTTCAAATGATACTGTTTACTATCTCTCAGCACATGTTCCTTCTTTAGTCTTCTCCAAGACAAGAACTGGAATCAATTCCTATCAGTTGCTCAAGTTAAAAACCAAGAAATTATCCTTGATGATTCTATTTTTTTCATCTTCCACATCGGATACATAGGGATGTCTTTACTTTTTCTTCCATATACATCTCAAATTCATTCATTTCCGTTTTCACTTTCAGCACTAATGATCCAAGCCACCATTAGCATACCTTCTTTACTGGTTATTCTGCTCCTATGTTCTCCCATTCTAATTCAATCACCTCAGTGCAGCCAGAGTAATCTTTTAATAAAAAAATCAGATCTGGTTACTTTTCCTTTGAAAATAATTTAATGGCTTCCTACTGCACTTAAGATAAATTCCAAATGATATTCCATGACCTACTAGGGCCTTGCCTAACTATTTATCCAATTTCACCCTGTATATGTCTCCCAAATACAACTTGCTATATTCCAACAATATGACTCTTCTTTCTGCCAATTAACAAATTTTTGAGCACTTACTATGTGCTACCATTACAATAAGAAAAGTAGCTACCATCATGAATATAAAGTCTAATAGAAAGTCACACAGACACATATATACATACATGCAATTACAGATTTTAGTACTATTGTATAGGAAATAAACAAGAATTTAAGACAGAAATTAGTGTCACAGTTGTTGGAGAGTTAAGCTGAAACCTAATAAATGAGTAATTATCCATACAAAAGATGAAGAGAAAAAAAATTTTCAAGCATAAGAACACCGTAGAAAGGTCCTAAAAGCTTAATGGAGATAAGCAGATCTGGTAGAAGTTCAGAACAGTCTAAGTGCAGTAAATGAAAGGGAAACAGGCCAGAGATATGGCTGGGGGACACGGTAGCCTGACCGATCCAGCTATGATGACTTTCTCAACCTCAGCACTATTGACAGAGCAGAAGTCTTGCTGTGGGTGGCTAACCTGTGTAATGTAAGACGTTTAGCAACACTCCTGGCCATTAGGTGAAGGTAACACATGCTCCGAATTGTGGGAACTGAAATTGTCTCCGTATATTGCCAAATGTCCCATGGGCAGCAAAATCACCTTCGGTGAATGTAGTAAGAAGTTAGAATTGTATTGTAAATGTGAATAACGGACTCTGTGCCCTATATTGATGCATTTAATGGTTTATTCATTTATTCACCATATATTTATTGAGAATCTAATATTTCTCAGACGCTGTGGCTAAGTGCTAGAAACAAAAAGTGACAAATTTCTCCCCCCATGGATCATATAATCTAATGCAGGAGCAAGTTTCTAAACAAATAATAACATAATTATCTAACTACAACTGTGAAATACTATGAAGAAAAAGTACATTTTTCAGTTGCACAGTCACAGTTGAAAATAAAGGAAAATACATTTAATCGATCAGCAACACTTCACGTACCAAAATCTCTGTCCAACATCCACCTAATGTTTAATTACATCTTTTGTTGTGTTTGTTGATATGTTTTAGTTAAAAATAAATTTTTAAAAGTTTAAAAATCTTAGAGGATAGTATTTGGGTACTTTATGTTAAATGATCCACACTGACCATGAAAATTTTATGAGAAAAGAATGCAAGGCCTGAATATCGGATTCAATGTTAAGGACCCAATGGGATGAAAATTCAACCATTCTCATAAATGAGGGAGGATATGTTGATGAATAGTCTCATGCTGATGAAACAAAGCAATGAAATAAAGGATGATCTCAAAAACCTATACATAGAGAACAATGAAAATATGTGACTGTTAAAAGAAATGATATATCCAAATGAGTGAAGGCGACAAATTTCTCTGAGGCACATGGAGTTAACAGCTATTCACAAAGAGCATTTAAAGGAAGTCTCACAGGTCAGTGGCAATATATAATCATGAGAGATCATCCGCATCCCCATACCCATCCCCGTCATCATACTAGCCATTCCTTGCAGGAAGCACTAAGCTAAACGTAGTGCAAAGTGAGCTAAAAATTGTTGTGCCTGACTTCCAACTAAGGAAGATTATAATAAGCAAGAATATTGTTGGTGCTTTCCTATGTCCAGCTTAATTTACACTTGAATTTTGCCATTATGACCTAGGACATAAGGCCTACACAACTAGTTTTTAAGCTTTTGTACAAGATCATCTAGGAGGTCTCTAACAGGTCATGATAAAAAATGAAAGCTTACAAGTACATGGTGGATAACAGCTGGTCTCTGGGCATGGCGATGAAGATTTCTCTTAATAAGCAAATGTGTTTGGCTTCAGTGCTAAAAACAACAAGCATCTCCTTTTTTAAACGTTGGATAGAGAAGCTACCATTTACTTTAGAAAGCTACCTTTTGCTTATTGTGTGTCTAAATAAATGTCTGTTTACTGACTACTGACAGAGACATCTTTTAAGGAACATTGCTAATATGAAGGTGACTGCCCCAAACAAGCATTATCAGATAATATATGTAGTTTTGGTTACTACCATCCATCTCAATCCACATAATGGTTCATATTTTTGAAATGGAAACATAACAGTTTTATAAATAATTGAATTTGACAATATTAGAACATCTCGCTGTATTAAAATAAAAAAAATACAAAAACATTAACTTTATAATTTACAAAAAACTTTATAATCTATTAAGTTGTTCGTTATGGACTGAATTGTGTTCCTCTAAAATTCGTACGTGGAAGACCTAACCCCCAATATAACTATATTTGGAGATAGAGCCTTTTAAAAGGCAGTTAAGGTTAAATGAGGTCATAAGGGTGGGGCCCTAATCCAATACAACTTGTGTCTTTATAAGAAAAGAAAGAGGGATAAAGGATGCTTGCCAGTGGAGACAAGACCCTGTGAAGACCCAGTGAGGAGGCAGCCAAGGAGAGAGGCCTCAAGAGAAGCCAAACCTGCCAGCACTTTGATCTGGAACTGCCAGCCTCCAGAACCCTGAGAAAATAAATTTCTTTTGTTTAAGCTCCCCAGTCTGTGGTATTCGGTTACAGAAGCCGAGTAAACTAATACATTGTCCAACTTTACCAACATAATTCTAAATTGAGTTTGGCGATGTTATTTCTAACTTAGACATAAGTTAACACAAGCTAGTCAAAAGCTGACCTGGTGCTCATCATAGACCATCTATACTATAAACAGATAAAACATCCTTTGACTAACCAAAGGCAAGTCATTCTATCCATAATCCAAGAATACTTTACAATTTAATAACAGAGGAATGCTGGCACTTGTAAAAAAGTTACAAAGTTACAATTTGACATAATTATTCAAAAAGAGAACAAGAAATACAAATAAGCCAGAAAAGAAATCCTGAAAAAATAGAAATTTCTTTAGAATATTTCTTTTAATAGAGCTCTTTATAGGAATAATCTTGTTTACATTTAGTGACTATGTTTTCATTTTTAAAATCTCTTAATTACATCTTAAATATTAATGCTTATATTTTAAAGTGACTTTTAAAGTCTAAGGCACAGCAGAATTTCAGAGGTCCTTCATTTAGATATGTTTATATATATACATACATGTGTCTCTTGATTAAACAAGATTTATATAACTTATTAAGAAACTTATGTTCTTGTAGTTATAAGGAAATAAAGAATATGACACTGAAATTCTTGTTTAAGCTAATGATTAGAGGTATCTCTATGGCAGTTAGTAACCAAGGCTATCCAAATATGTGTTTTATTTCTTTTCTGAGCTCTCTTTTTTTCGCAATGATAATTATTTTCCTTTTCATAATAGAGGGAATCATTATACAATAGAAAAATACTAGAAAGTTGACACAAAGTTTAACCTTGGTGTTTTCAATTTATGTGAATACTTTAGAATCTCGTTACTGGGTGTTTCAAGTGATAGAAAAATTGGATATCAATTTGAACACTTTCACATTCCACATTATACTATCTTTTTCAAAGCTATAACTTAGCCAAATCTTTGTTTGTAGGATAGTTAATAATGCCACTATTTTAAAGCATTTAATTCTAATTATATCTATAGTTACTGACTTAGAGAAAAACAAATGGGAATGTGCATAACTCAATACAAATTTTCCTTTTTATTACACTCTGCTAAGGAAGTAAATGATTTAAAAGACTTACAGTGTATTTTGAAATACTTTTGTTGACTATAAGGTGTTAAACATACTTACCCTGGTCCTATTAGCTCCCAGAGATTGTTTTAAGACATAAATCCTATATAGATAGTGCTAGAGAAACTAAGAACAGCTCCTCTACACGTGCAAGGTGATTCTGGTTTAGTGACATGGCTGTAACTACAGAGAACAAATTCTTTCTCTTCACATTTCACTAGAAGCTAGCAAGCTTATCTCTGCAAAAAAATGAAGGCAAAAGCTGTAGGTTAATCTATTTGCATACTTTGGCTCTTCTAGATTCTCTCAATGGACTTGGTATAGGCTACATCTTTGTAATTTGAGTTTCAAACACTCTCTTTCTTGTTTGAATGAAGAGATATATAGTCCGCTGCATAAATATATATAGTCCACTGACTATACAGTAGCAACTCCCTTTGAATAGGCTCTGCCTCCTATACTCAGTAATTAAGCAATTTTCACTGTATTTATTTAAATCCAAGGTGATGATACATTTTACCATCAAAGATGCTAGCTATCAAACAAAATCCATTTCCTTTTCTCCCTAGGCTCTCACCTAGACTATATTTCCCGTATCCCTTGCAATTATGTATGGCCACATAACTTGAGCTCCAAACAATAGAATGTGAGTGGATGTGACATGTGCCACTTCAAAGCTTAGCTTAGGGGCTGGCCCTGTGCCCGAGTGGTTAAGTCCATGTGCTCCGCTTTGGCAGCCCAGGGTTTCACCAGTTCAGATCCTGGGTGGGGACATGGCACCACTCATCAGGCCATGCTGAGGAGGCATCCCACATGCCACAAGTGGAAGGACCCACAACTAAAAAGTATGAAACTATGTACTGGGGGGATTTGAGGAGAAGAGGCAGAAAAAAAAAAAGAAAAAGAAGATTGGCAACAGTTGTTAGCTCAGGTGCCAATCTTAAAAAAAAAGAAAAATCTTAGCTCAGACACCTTTCCTACATCAATTCCATAATGTTATTCCCCTTCCCAGTGTCCATAAAAAGGACTGTAGAGAAATCTTAGAAGCCCATTGTTGAGCAAGACAATACTTCCATCAGCTGGTAGTCCTGAAAGAATGTTTGGAGAAAACAGTCTCTTTCTCAGGCCTAATATATAAGCAAGAAATAAACCTTATGTGTTCCTTCCAATATATGTTTTGGGGCCCATTTACTACATTTGTTTAGGCAACATTTGTAGGAGTGTTTGCCACTTGACAGAAAGTAAATTTTTACTTACTGGTCATGTGAGAATTGATTTTGGCTACATCTCTACTGCTAAATCTTCACTAACAAATATTTACTGATGGTAGATTTATTGTGATCATTTCTCAATATATACAAATATCAAATCATTACGTTGTACACTTGAAACTAATGTAATGTTATATGTCAACTATATCACAATAAAGTTTTTTAAAATATTAGAAACAAACAAAAAACATTAATTGATGGTTTTATGAGTTGGTAAAAAATAAAACACAAAAACAACAAAAATTAACATCCTAATTTTGTTCTGTGATGTCAGCAAGATGGCAGAACAGGAAGGTACAGGCCCTCCTTTCTCACAAGGACACTGAGTTAACAACAATATACATACCAGAATATCTCTGTGAGAACTCTAGAGACCAGCTGAAAAGCTACAGCACTTGAGCCATTTTAAAAACCAAGAAGGGATCCCAGTGAAAAGGGTGAGAAAATTCACAGCATTTGCTATGCTCATTCATATCACTCCCACTATGCAGCATATCATGGCTCCATCAGGAGGAAACATCCTATACTGGAGCTCCTACCTCCAGATAAAAACAAGAACTGATGATGCATCCAACGTTCTGGCTAAACTGGGGACTGCACGAAGAAGTGGTTTCTGTCTCACCTGACTTGGAGCATTGCCCTTACTGGATCCAGAGTCTGGAATATACTGAAAACAGAGGTGAGCAGGATGTTGTAGCTGCAGTTCTGCAGGCAGATGACAGGGGGAGAAAGAGATCAGAAAAAGAGAGATCCTAGAGCCTCCTGCTCGGCTGCTTGGTGAAGGTCATCACCTGTACAAAGCTGATAAACAAAGACTGAATGGGGTGATTTTTTTCTATGCCCAAATTCCAACCCAAAAATCTGCAAGATATACAAGGAAACATAGCCCAATCAAAAGAAAATATAACGTGAGACACTTTGTCTAAAGAAGCGCAGAACTATGAACTGCTGACAAAGAATTTAAAATGACTTTCATAAAGATGCTCAAAGAGATAAGAAAAGAAAAGAATGTAGACAGATAACTAAACAAAATCCAGAAAACAGTTCATGAACAAAATGAGAATATCAACAAAGAGATAGAAACTATAAAAGGAACAAACCAGAAATTTGAAGCTGAAAAACTCAATAACTTCTCTGAAAAATTCATTAGAGGTGTTCAACAGCAGACTTTATCAGGCAGAAGGGAATCAGTGACCTTGAAGAAATATCATTTGAAATCATCAAGTCAGAGGAGCCCAAGGAAAAAAGAATGAAGAAAAGCAAAGAGAGCCTAAGGGACTTATGGGCCATTATCAAACAGACCAATACAAACATTATGAGAATCCCATAAGGAAGAGAGAAAGGGACATACAGCTTATTGGAAGAGTTAATGGCTAGAAACATCCCATATCTGAGGATATAATTGGACACAAAAATTCAAGAAGACCAAAAATCTCCATCTAGGCATACTCAAAGTGAATCACACCAATACATATTAGAATCAAACTGTCTAAAGTGAAAGAGAGAAATTCTCAAAAGCAGCAAGAGAAAAGTGATTCTGCACACACATGGGAGCTTCCATAAGATTATCAGTAGGCTTCTCAGCAGAAATTTTGCAAGGTAAAGTGAATGAGTTGATATCCAAAGTGCTGGGGAAAAAAACTGTCAACCAAAAATACTGTATCCAGCAAAACTATCCTTCAAAAATGAAGGAGAAAGTAAGTCTTTCTCAGATAAACAAAAGCTAAGGGAGTTCATTACCACTAAACCTGCTCTACAAGAAACACTAAAGAGATTCCTTCAAATTAAAATGAGCCAGTGAGAGACAGCAATATAAAGCCATACTAAAATACAAGTCTCTCTAGCAAAGGTAAATATATGGGCAAATATTCTAGCCTGTGGTATTGTCATTTGGGTGCATAGAATTTAAATGACAAAAACATTTTAAAAACCCTGTAAATCAATGTTAATGGTATATAATATATAAAGATGTAATTTTTGACATTAATAACAAAAGTGGGGGAGCTGTAAAGGAGTGAAGGTTTAACCTGCAACTGAAGTTAAGTTGTTATTATACTAAAATAGATGCTATAACTTTAAGATGTTTTATATAAATACAACAGTAACCACAAAGAAAATATCTCTATTATATATACAAAAGGAAATGAGAAGCATGTCACTACAAAAAATCAACAAAACACAAAGAAAGACAGTAAGAGAGGAAAGGAGGACAAAAATACTACAAGATATACAGAATACAATTAACAAAATGGCAATAGTTAAGTCTTTCCCTATCAGCAATTGCTTTGAATGTAAATGGGTTAAATGCAAAAGTCAAAAAATATGGATTGGCAAAATAGATTTTAAAAAGAAAACAGGATCCAACTATATGCTGTGTACAAGAGATTCACTTTAGATCTAAGGATATACATACATTGAGAGTGAAAGGATGGAAAAAGACATTCCATGCAAATGGTAAACAAAAGAGAGAAGTAGTTGCTATACTAACATCAGACAAAATAGACCTGAAATCAAAAACAGTTACAAGAGACAAAGAAAAACATTATACAATGAGAGAGGCTCAATTCACTAAGAGGATATAACAATTATATTTACGCACCAAACCTCAGAGCTTCTAAATATGTAACAGAAATATTGACAAAATTGAAGGGAGAAATAGCAATACAATAATAGGACAATACTTCCATACTTCACATTCAATAATGGATAAAACAATCAGAGAGAATATCAATAAGGAAATAGAGGACTTGAACAACACGATAGACCAATTGGACCTTATAGACATGTAAAGAACACTCCACCCAACAACAGCAGCTTATACAATCTTCTCAAGTTCACATGGAACATTTTTCAGTATAGACCATATATTAGGACACAAACAAGTCTTAACAAATTCAAAAAGATTGACATCATACAAAATATCTTTCCCTACCACAATGGAATGAAATTAAATCAGTAGCACAGAGAAAATGGAAAAACCCATAAATATGGATAAATTAAACAACACGTTCTTAAACAGTCAATGAATCGAAGAAGAAATCACAAGGGAAATTAGAAAACACCTTGAAACAATTTAAAATGAAAACATAACATACCAAAACTTATGAGATGCAGCAAGGGCAGTGCTAAGATGGAAGTTTATAGCTGTAAATATGCACAGTAAGAAAGAGAAAAAGATCTCAAATCAACAACCTAACTTTATACTTCAAGAAACTAGAATAACAGGAAAAAACTAAACCCAAAGCTGGCAGAAGAAAGAAAATAAAGATTAGACCAGAGATAAAGGAAATAGTAAAAACAATGGAAAAAATCGATGATTCTAAGAGTTGGTTTTCTTTTTTTGTTTTTTTTTCTTTTTGGAGGAAGATTAGCCCTCAGCTAACTACTGCCAGTCCTCCTCTTTTTGCTGAGGAAGCCTGGCTCTGAGCTAACATCCGTGCCCATCTTCCTCTAGTTTATACGTGGGATGCCTACCACAGCATGGCTGCCAAGCAGTGCCATGTCCACACCCGGGATCCGAACCAGCGAACACCGGGCCGCCGAGAAGTGGAACGTGCGAACTTAACCGCTGCGCCACCGGGCCGGCCCCACTAAGAGTTGGTTTTCTGAAAAGATAAAAAATATTGACAAACTCTTAAGTAGATTAACCAAAAATAAAAAAAGAGAAGATTTAAATAACTAAAATCAGAAATGAAAGAAGAAACATTATGACCAATGTCATAGAAATTAAAAGGATTATAAGAGAATACTGTGAATAATTATATGTCAATAAGTTTAATAACCTAGAAGAAATGGATAAATTCCTAGAAATATACAACCTACTAAGACTGATTCTGAAAGAACATCTGAACAGACCAATATTAAGTAAGGAGATTGAATCTGTAATCAAAAATCTCCCAACAAAGAAAAAGTCCAAGACCAGATGTCTTCACTGGAGAAGTCTCCAAAATAGTTAGAGAAGAATTAACACTAATCCTCCCAAGACTCCTTAAAAAATTTGAAGAGGAAGGCACACTTCCAAGCTCATTTTATGAGACCAACATTACCATAATACAAAAACCAGACAAAGACATTAGAAGAAAAGAAAATTATAGACCAATATCCTTGATGAATTTCAGGCAAAAATGCTCAACAAAATACTAGCAAATCAAATTCAATAGTACATTAAAAAAAAGATTATACACCATGACGAAGTGAAATTTATTCCTGAAATGAAAGTATGGTTTAACACAGGAAAATCAATTAATGTTATGCACCATATTAACAGTAAAACCACATGATTTTCTCAACTGATGGAGAAAAAGCATTTGACAGCATTCAGTACTCTTACATGATAAAAACATTACAAACTAGGAATAGAAGGAGCCTACCTCAGCATAATAAAGGCAATTTATGCTAAGCCCACAGTGAACATCATACTCAATGATGAAAAACTAAGTTTTCCCTCTGAGATAGGAATGAAGCAAGGGTGCTACTCTTATTCAACATAGAATTGGAAGTCCTAGCTACAGAAATTAGGTAAGAAAAAAATAAAACTGGGAAAGGAGTAAGTAAAATTATATCTGTTTTCAGATGACATGATCTTATATTTTTTAAAAAACCCTAAAGATTCCACAAAATTGTTAGAAATGATAAGCAAATTTCTTGGTTTGCAAGGTACAATATCAACACACAAAAATCAGTTATGTTTCTATATATTAATAATGAACAATTCAAAAAAGAAATTAAGAAAACAATTCCCTTTACAATAGCATTAAAAGTGAAAAAGTATCAAGAATAAACCTAACCAAGGAGGTGAAAGATTTGTACACTATAAACTACAAAAACATTGCTGAAAGAAAATTAAGAAGGCACAGATAACTGGAAAGACATCTAGTGTTCACAGATGAGAAGACTTAATATTGTTAAGATGGTCTTACTACCCAAAGTGATCTATGAATTCCATGCAATCTCTATTAAATCCCAATGACATTTTTTTGTAGAAATAGACAAAGTTATCCTAAAATTTGTATGGAATCTCATGGGACCCTGAATAGCCAAAAAAATCTTGAAAACACAAAGAACAAATTTGGACTCACTCTTTCTGATTTCAAAACATACCACAAAGCTTAAGTAACAAAAACAATATAGTACTGGCATAAAGGCAGACAAACAGACAAATGGAACAGAATAGAGAGCCCAGAAATAAACCCTTGAATTTATCGTCAAATGTCTTTCACAGAGGTGTCAATGCCACTCAATTGGGAAAGGACAGACTCTTCAACAAATAGTATTTGGAAAACTGGATATTCACATGGAAAAGAATGAAGTAGATTTCTTATCTTATGCCATATAAAAATTTAACTCAAAATAGATTAAAGACCTAAATGTAAGACACAAAACTATAAAACTCTCAGAAGAAAACATAAGGAAAAGTCTTCATGACATTGCACTTAGCAATGATTTCTAGAATATGACACCAAGCACACAACCACCAAATGCAAAAATGGACAAATGGGACTACATCAAACTTAACAACTTTTATGCATCAAAAGACACAATCAACAGAGTGAAAAGGCAACCTATGAAATGGAAGAAAACATTTGCAAATCATATGTCTGACAAGAGGTTTATATCCAGAATATATAAAGAATTCCTATAGCTCAACAACAAAAATCAATTAACCTGATTAAAAAGTAGGCAAAGGACTTGAATAAACATTTCTCCAAAGATAGTATACAACTCACCAAAAAACATATCAGAAGATGCTAACATCACTAATCATAAGAAAAAAGCAAATGAAAACTACAAAGAGATATCACCTTATATGTACTAGGATGGTTACTATTAACAAAAAATCCCCAGAAAATAACAAGTGTTGGCAAGGATGTGGAGACATTAGAACCCTTGTACAGTGTTGCTAAGATAGTAAAATGGTGCAACCACTAGGAAAAACAGTATGAAATTTTCTTTAAAAATTAAAAATAGAACTACCATATGATCCAGCAATCACACTTCTGGATCTATACCCAAAAGAATTAAAAGCAGGGTCTCAAAGAGATATTCTTACATCCATGTTCACAGTAATACTATCCACAATGGCCAAGACATGGAAGCAATCCAAAGAGCCATGAATGGATAAACAAAATCTGGTATATACACATAATAGAATAGTATTCAGCCTGAAAATGGAAGGAATCCTGTTACGTGCTGCAGCATGGACTGATCTTGAGGACAGTAAGATAAGTGAGATAAGCCAGTCACAGAAAGATTTTTTTATAGTATTTCATTTCTATGAGGTATCTAAAGTAGCCAAATTCATAGAAACATAAAGTAGAATGGTGGTTACAAGGTGTAGAGGGAGGGGGAAAAGGGGAATTGTTGTTTAATGGGTGTCGAGTTTCAGATTTGTAAGATGAAAAAGTTCTGGTGATCTGTTTCACACCAATGTGAATATACTTAACGGTATATTTAAAAATGCTTAAGATGGTAAATTTTTAAGGTTTTTTTAACACAATAAAAAAATTAACATTCTACATGGCGTGTAGAGCTGTAGTTTCCAAAATGTTTTGTTCTTTCACCTTTATTTACATATATACACAAAAGCATGTATACACAGATATGTGTACAGGTATACTTACATACAGGTACATTATACATATATATTCATATCTTACTATGATTAGCTATCTAAAGGTGTATTATGCATATAGGATAAGGGTCATACTTAATGTATATAAATCCACATTTTCAAAAGCATTCTTTGTCATCTTAATTTTCAAAATTTTGGCCATCTATCAGATCTAATTAGATCATCATTTTATTTATTTTGTAATGTGACTTACAAAGAATTCATACTAAAATAAAAGAAGTACAGCTGTGCCATTTCTTTGTTAGTTCCTTATGCTTGTATGATTAATATTATTTCAATTTGAAATATTCATTGCAGGAATATTTTAAGCCATTTTTCATTTTGTAAGGTGAATTTATTAAAACTAAATAATATGATCTATAAATCCACTCAAATGATCACATGTAAATTGCAATGGATAGCAATACAGTGAAAGTGAAAGAATAAATAAGTATAGTGGTGTCAATCACGCCACATTGTAAAACTCCTGCAGGGTCTCTCAGGTACTGTATGTGACACATGACTGATTATCTGACCTAAGGACCTTTGAGGACACTAGGGTCAATCAATGTATTAAACAGTGTTAAGGTTTAATTCATTTCATATTTTTAGGTGGAAAATAAATATAAATAGATATTTTAATATTTCCTTCCTGTGCAAGTTTGGAGGTCCACGTTTTTTTTTTTTAAACTCAAACAGTCAAAGACATTTGTAGTCTTACATTGTAGCTCACAGTTTATTTATCAATATGGTACCTAAAACCAATGAGCAGCCTTATTAACTATTTAATTCCTATCAGTTTCATGTGTTAGTAACCACCCAAAGTTCTTTCCCAGACACAGTTCTCAAATCTACTTTCTTTGTTCACAAACCACCCCTCTCCCATTAGGCCCTCTGCTTTCTCATCTCAATGTCTGAGACCTTGAAATCATCTGGAGCAGTTGGCATTGATGAGATGGTAACATCCTTAATCTGACTTTGCTTCAAAGTTGAATCTTGGTTCAACTGAGAAATCTTAGAGAGTGTTTATCACTCAAAACCATTTTTAATCTTATCTCTCATTCTTTCAAGTCCAGAAACAGCTTTGCCACCCCTGTCAGGCCCTTGCTACCTGAACTCTCCTCTATCCCCTCAGTCTCTGCCTGAAACCACCACTCCTTGCCTGATTTATCTCTTGTAACACACTGGCAAAGGCAGATAATAATAGCCAACACATCCTAACACTTTGACTCTTTCCAATCACTTCCCACAGCTTTGGGCTTGGACGTATGTGGTTTGCCTTCCAAGTACCTCAGGGCAAAGTTTTACCAAATGTTTTACAACTATATAACCTGACCCATAAGTTTCTCAGCCTGTGATATTAGTCTCTCTGGCATGCTACCCGTCTCCTAGTTGTTAAACTTACACCATGTAGTAAGCAGAACTCCACGTCAATATACCCATTTCTGTATTAGAGTAATGCTAATTGCCATAACAAATGAACTCCAAATCTTAGTAGCTAAATTCCATAGAAGTTTATATCTGACTTACACTGTTTATATTAGGTGGTGGGGCAAGTTTAGGGAAGGGAAAATATCAGCTCCGTGCAATCACCAAGACATCCAGGGTCCTTGTATCTAGCAGTTCTACTTTTGGCATCCTCTCCACTCAGCTAACAGATGGGGAAGAAAGTGATTAATTACGCATATTATTTTATGGGCCTGACCCAGTATGGATACATGTTACTTGAACTCCCAAGCCACAGCCACATTAACTGCAAGGGACACTGAGGAAATGCAGCTGAATATCCAGAAGGAAAGGTAAACAGCTTGGAAAACAATTAGCCAGTTTCTTCAACACATGGGTAACTGAACTAGCTTTCAAACTGGTTCCATGCTTTTACTTTGCTCTCCGATAACTCTATTTTCAATTCAACAGCCAACAATTTCCTTTAAAGATAAATCAGATCTTTACACAGGGTTTTTCAAAACTCCGCAATCATGTCTCATTTTATCTGTAGTAAAGACAAAGTCATTACAATGGCCTGTAATGCCTAACATGTTCTGGCCCCAGCACATCACTGTCCTCATCGCCACCAATCTTCTTTCACTCAATCTGGTCCTGCCACATTGGTCTCCTAAATATTCTTAAATGTCCTCCAACAGGCCACGTGCAGCCTGGCCATCAGATGTCTGCACTGGCTACTCCACCTGCTGTTAAACTTACTATTCATCGTCTATCTTCCATACCAAAAATATGAGTTTAAGTGGCAGGGATTTTTATCTGACTTATTCATTACTACATCTAAAGTTCTCAAATAATGTCTGTTATAGAATAGGTATTCACTAAATACTTATCAAATAGAGGAATGAATAAATGGGAGCCCCCAAATTATATTCTACTTAATGAAGAAATTGATAAAAAGAAAGGACACAGAATGGACAAGTAAAGGCTGCAAGGAATAAGTGGTGACAAGAAAAAAAGCATAAAAATTGAGTCTAAATACTGAATTATCACAGACACATACACACTGACTATATAAATATATACAAATGTATTTTATAAAGAACAGAAATAAATACATCCATATGTGTAACCCTGTTCATTTTTGTGCACAATCATTTGTATATTTTTCCTTCTTTACTTCTCTAACTTTACCAAATTCTAAGTGATTAATACATCCTCTAGTTGTAGCTGGACACCTACCTATACTATTTCCCAGTTCCTATTATAGTTTGATTTATCTATGTGCCTAAATTTGGGTCAACGGGATATGAGTAGAAGCAATGTGGAAAGTTCCAGATCATCTCCTTAAAGAAGTTTGCCCAGGACTCTCTGCATCCTTCCCAACACTGAATGAGAAATGCCAAACACTGGAGCAGCTGGCTGAAGTTGTCAGAGCTGCTCTGCCATCACCGCTCAACCACCCTCTGGACTGTGATATGAAAGAGAAATCAATTTCAAACTTATTTTACTATATTTCACAGTCTATTATAGCAACTGAGCTGTTATGCTAAATACCACTACATTTAAGTAAGAGGTGACCACAAAATTGGCTTATACTGTTTTGGTGTTTAATATACAGGCATACAGATATTTCCCTATTCCTTTCCCATCAGAGGTGAGTATGAAAACTCAAGCATAAGGTGACTTTCTCTTTTCTGAAGAATAATATTGGTTAAAAATAAAACAAACAAAATACCAAAATTTCTTTTTTAAATCTTGCCTTATTATTAAACAGATGCAATATTTTAATATGTATGACTATTTGCATAAATTTATGTGTATCTTTTTTGCAACAAGTCTTCAATAGTTGACACAAAAATGCCTAGGCAAAATTTGATATGTAGGGAAATACAATATGAAGAAATCTACATCTTACTCATGTTGGTTCTCTTCATCAAAACTGAATACAAAAATAATGAACACCTGCATAGATAAAAACATGACATTTCATCACAAAGGAGTAACTTTTTAGGCACTGTGTTAGTTTTATTGAAAAGACGTCCATTGTCATACTTGAGTGCAACATGAAAAAATGCATATGAGGAATGTTCTGTAAAAGCATAGCCAATCCATATTTTGTATGATTATATTTGTAAATATTTTAGATCAATTTTGTGCAAGTTATTTTCACTAGAGTAAGACAGGGTACAATTACATTGGTCTTGTTCTAAAAATGTATAGCTTCATTTATTTCCTGAACTCTGTCTATAACGATTTGCATTCTATTGTCCCTGCTCTTCACTGACATCTACCATAATATAATCATATCCCACTAGTTTTGTTCTATTTCTTTTCTTACCTCCTCTTAATTACCCCTTTTGTACCCCTAGTCTATGGTCTCTGTATCTCTAATACATAGAGGTACTAATTTCACAACCCCCAAGGCTTGTCAGGTTAAAGATTAATGAGCAGACTATACTCAGAGGCTTTGGAAAGGTTAAGCATAATTACAAATGGGTATTTTATGCAATGCTGGAGATGTGCAAGCTGTTTTTAAAAAAGGGCAAGAAAAAAGGTAATGAAACTTATGGGATTCATGTCAACTATTGTATCTCAAAAAAAAGGTCTTGTTAAAATGAGAAATTAACATGCTAACTGAAAGGAATTGTTAAATTCTAACCTTTGTTTTATTCTTGATTAAAAGACACACACAACGATAGAGTAGAAATTAGGTACAATCACAGGCCTGTATTATCACTGACCTTTAATATTACCTTTTATCTTTATTATGAAAAAGTACTTTTTCATATTTAGAAAAAAATATGGTTTGAAATAAATACAGTAGCTGAGCATCGCTATTAGAAGAATTAAATAGCATTCAGTGAGGGAATATGTAGTTTCCACTTGAAATTTTATAGCTCACCATGAAAAGAGCTACTTTCCATGGAAAAATAACTTAAAGCTTCTTTAGAGGTTCAGTTACACAATTATTGTAAAATATAAGCTGAACCATCTGGCCATCCCACTACCACAGGAATGGTACTAGGATTATAGTAATTAAAAGAAATCCAGTCAGTGTTTTACTAATTATAAAATGTTATCAGGGTTAAAACATTCATGTTTAAAAGTGAGAAAACTGTTGACCTAATTGGAGGTGCTCTTCCCCAAAATGTTTCAGAACAAGGGAATATGTCAGAGTTAACTTTGCTCAAAAGGAAAAAAAAAAAGAGAATATTGATCTTTAAATGTGGATTTGAAAAGTGAGAATTTTTTTGTAGCAAAGAGATTAGACATTAATAGTGTTCCTTCATTTCCATTCAGAGCATTATCAAGCTCCTACTAAGGGCAGCCCCTCCACTTGTCCACTAAGATTTCTCCACTTTTTCCACTCAGTGACTTCACACTTGTAGTCTCTCATACCTGCATCAACATTTTTCTCTCTCTGTCAAATAATTTCCATTAACATATGAACATAAAGTTTATTGTCTCATTTAAAAGGGGGAGAAAAAGCCACTCTATTGACTTCATTACCCTTCTATCATCCCATATTACTCGTTTTCTTTATAGCAAAATTCCTTGGAATATTTGTCTATTTTTCTTGTTTCTAATTCCTTGCTTCCCAATCGCTTTTAAATTCACTCCAATCAGTCTTTCAAATCACTCCAATTAACTGAAATGGCCATTGTCAAGTTTATCAATGATCTTCCTAAACCCAATATTCAATCCCATCCTCCTCTTCCGTAGCATATCATCAGTATTTGGCATATAATTCCTTCCTTCTTGATACATTTCCTTCGCTTGGCATCCAGGACATCCTCAAGGAACTATCTAGTAGTTTTATACCTACCTCCCTGTTTGCTCCTCCTCATTCTCCTTGTTAGCTCCTAATCTTTTTGAGTTCTTAAAGTTGTTTAGGAAGGCCCCAAGATAGTCCTTGAACATTTTCTCTCCTCTATCATAACTTTCTCCTCAGGTGAGTTAACCCAGTCTCATAGCTTTAGATAGCATTTATATGCTGATGACTGACAGGCAAGAATTTTTACTGTTGACCAAATACCCACATTCTCCCTCACATTACCCAGATCCCTTGTAGTTAGGTGGACCCATTGGGCGGGCCATTACTGTTGGGTGATGTCTATCTCTTCTAGGCAAAGCACTTAAAAGCTGGTTAGACCCCCACACACACATGATGATGGTGATGGTGATACATGGTGATGGTGGAGGCCTCATATTGGAATAGTGGAGTCCTGGGATGGAATCAACTTAGATGTTTGAGTCAAGTGATTAGAAGTGAGCTGCTCTGGGAAAAGTGTCTGGACAGACAGTAGAGCTTGTCTGAGCAAGAAGTAAAGCTTTTTTCCTTTAAGCATGGGGTCAGCAAACTTTTTCTGCAAAATGATAGATTATAAATATTTTAAGCTTATAGGCTACACCATCTCTGTTGAACTACTCAGTTCTGGCATTATAGTGAGAAAGCAGCCATAGAAAAACTGTAAATGAATGAGTGTGCCTGTGTCCCAATAAAATTGCACTTATTGAAAAGGTAGTGGGCTGGATTTGGCCCATGGACCATTGTTTGCTGACCCCTGCTTTAAGCCACTGAGGTATGGGAGTTTCATTACTATCATGGCATATAGCCTAGTCTACCATGATTAATACAACTTTCAAATTTATGTCTTCATTCCAGACCTCTAGGCACATATATGACTGCTCAGGGCACCTAATTGCTGCCTTTTTTGATTTTTTTTATCCTGTTCTTAATCCCGAATGACATCATATTATCAAAACATAAGTCAGATCATGTAACTCTTTTGCTCAAAATTCTCCAAAAGCTTTCTATTTAGCAAATGTCTAAAATTGTTACAGTAGCCTGCAAATAGGCTAACCATTCATTCCAGCTTGCTAGGAGAGTTTCCAGATATAATCATTAAGGTCACCTCTTTTCACTCTCAAAAGTGTGATAAGATGATGAGTTATGTATAACCATAAAACTTATGAGGATTTGGTCTTTTACATCATCTGAGTGACCTCAACTATTGCTATCTTCCTATCTTTCATATTTCTCCAGCCATATTGGCCTCTTGGCTATTTCTTGAACATATAAGACACCATTCAATTTTAGGACTTTTTGCATATGCTATTCCCATTTCCTGGAATGCTGTTCCACAGACATACACTTGGATTCCTTCTCATTTTTATCACATCTTTCCACAAATGGCACATTCTCAGAGTAGTCTTCCTCAACCTCCTTGTTTTAATTGTATACCACCCACTAATCCACTTTCTATTTACCTCTCTGATTGTCTGTTCACATAACATTTATGATAATCTATGATATATGAGTATTATATAATGTCATTACTTAATCATTTATTAAGAATCTTCTCACATTAGAATGTACCTTCCATGAAGACAAAGGTTCCTTGCCCCCTGACCCTACAGTAATGCCTTCATATAGTAGATGCTTTATAAATACTTTTTGAATGGATAATGTCTATAATGAAAAGCAATTATTTAGGTCCTAAAAAGGTTATTATTTCTCTTCAACTTCAGTTGCATTCAACTGACTTAGGGATGATCCGCATCTTAGCCTGGATCTCCTAGAGCAGAAACTTAAGGAAGGATTAAGTGACAACACTTTATTTGGAAGGTCTAAAGCTTCAGAAAGAATGAGGAAAGAATTAAGCAGATGAGTATACTATGAAAAGCAATGTAAGGTGATGCATAACAATGTTAACCATGGCTTCACAAGGAGTTGCCGAGAGACCTAGAAGTTGTTTCACAGGCGATTTTGCTCAGGCACATGGAACATCTCTTGAAAGGCCAAATGGGGACCCTCTGCCTTCGGTTTGTCTATTAGAGGGAGAAAGGAGAGCAAATCCATCTACTCTGCTCACTCCTATCTCAGGTTTCCCATTGGTCAAAGTCAGCTGCTTGGGAATTTACTGCCCTTGAACTTTCTGGTTGCATTATTTGACTCTTATGAAACTGCTTGGAAAGCCAGATCCTAAACCCTATGGTGTAGTGTTATATATAAGTTTGTTAGTACTTCAAGGAGTCAAAGACATGAGTCTAGTTGGCCTTGGGCAGAGAAACTATGTGGACACAGATGAGGTTGGAAGGTCAGAGTAGCATGAGGTTGAATGTCCGAGAGTCAGGGAAGTCAGAGAAAATTTGAGAGGGTACCTAGGATGTGTGCTTTATAACCATTTTTTTTAAATTGGTCACATCCATATTCATGGCCATAATTATTATATGCACTCCGCTTTTTCAGGGAAATATATATACAGGTTTCCTCCACTATCCAATGTAGAGTGTTCCTATGAATCCTTTGGTAAGCTGAAATGGCATAAAGTGAAGAAGCAATTACCGTTAATTTATATGAGATAAACTTTTGAGCATTCCCAGACCCAAAAAATAACCTACCAAATCATTCCAAATAAGACTAACATATAGTAAAAGCAGGAATGATATGATAAACACATAGCCTATGTAAAGTAGAAATTATATATGTACTGTGTAGTTTCACTTACCAGAATCAGGAAGACAGCAGGAACACTGGAAGGCTGAGAGGTGGTGGTGCTGATGATAGTGCGTTACATGAGTCATTGCAGGTTGGGGTGATGGGAGGTACAAGAGACTAGAATGTAGGAGAGAGAGGAAGAGGGTCATCTATTAACATGTCATCATCATCTGAATCCAACAGGGCAGGTAGATCACCAACACTTACACCTTCTACATCTGTTTGCATGGATGTCTAAGGTCAAGGTGCATCCTCTGCAGTGGCTGCTTTGGCTGATGTGGAAGGCTCGAAATACAACAGTATGCTTGACTGTGCAGCCTCTGTAACAGCTCGCTGCAAAACAAACGCCGAACTCGATTTTCACTTTTCGCCTTTTGTGGTAAAAGTGAAAATCCTCTTCGAATTTCTTTTGGTTAGCCAAAACAGGTGCTACTAATGTATGTCTTTCATAAAGTCAATTGGTATAAAGAGAATTTTCGTATAGTGGAGGAAACCTGTATTGATTTTGTTTTCTTCCTTTTAATTAGTAATATGTGCGTTTATTTGTGGATAGATTAGGTAGCTGCCTAGGCTGAATGTTAAGCTTTGAATAACAAATTATTTTTTAAAAAAAGGCATGATAAAAGTATAGGAGAAAATGTTGTGCGCTTAGAATCTGACTTTTGGAGAAATCCCGTAACGCTCGAAAACTGACTCGAACAAGCTGCTTTATCAAGGCCAAATTGTGAATTGTGAGGGTGTGGTCAGGCAGATAGTGAATAACCAGTTTCTATGACCAGCTACTCAGGAGGCAGATAATCCTCAATGTCAACTACCTGCCTTCCCAGAGAACGTTGAGGTTCTGTCCTTACAACCAGAGTGCTGGAATTGACGCTGGAACAAATAGAGAGAACTAATTGCATCCTTACTCTTCTGGAAAGTGTGCTATTTAAGCTGCTTTCAGAGGTGTGTGTGCTCCATTTCTCCCCATAAAGTAAAACAGAATCTGCTTTTGCATTCCAAATTACTGTGCTACCATTACTAACTCAGTTTAGATACAACTCTGGATGCAGAGCCATCCTAAGACAAAGTAACTAGATTGCTCGATGGCTGGACATGCAAGTTCATGTTAAGTCCAAACCGTAGTTCTCCAACTTTCAAAATCCATGTGTATTCCATAAACAAAAATTGTCCTAATACCCCCTACTTATGAATTAAAAACATAATATTTTAGGGCTATATGGAGGTTTGGTCTCCAGTTTGTAAGTCATGCCTCAATAATGAGCACTCCATTGTTGACACAGGAAGAGATCCTAAACTGAAATCTGCAAATCTATTTCACAAGGTCACTGCCTAAGCTAGACAATCAATCTTTTAGGGCATCAAATGAGAGCTTTACATCAAATTTAGCTCTCTTTTTAAAAAACCTGTCAAGTGCAACTATTAAGTGTTCATGGTACTATCTCATAATTTCAAAAGTAGATATGACATTTTAAACATCCTCTAATTTTTAAATTTTAGAGATAAAACTAATCAGAAACAAAAATTTAAACTTTTTCCTTCATCTGCAATTAACATAGCTTCTTTTCACGTTCTTATTAAGAAATGATGTGATGACCATGATTCCTTTGTTACTTCACTTATCTTATGGTTATTTAAGTAATACTATGAAAAGAGAAATAGGTAATAAAATTGACAAGAAGAAATGGTTTGGAAACCTTTACCTACTTTATGGCCATATCAGAATGTATTTACCAAGACTTTCTTACTGAGAAGCCTTCAGCACAAATAATATCTACAAAATTAACAGTATCGGAGCAGAAATCAGTTAAGATACTGTTTCTAAAGGCTTTCATATTTCCTATCCCTTAATTAAAAATTTTTTTCCTGGTTTTGCTATCAGTTGGGATTTTCGCTGATGTTTTCCTAGGAATATTTCCACTAATGAAAAGGTCTTTAAATTTAATAGCTTTAGAGATACAGCAAGACTCTGTCCATTAAAAGGAGTTATTTTCCTATTAATTTGGAATATACTAATGACTGAAAAAAGGAATATGACAAAGTCAAAATGAGAACAGGTTACAAAAAAATAAGAAGAAAGCCTGAGGAGAACAGGCACAAGCATTGGTACAGCTTGGGTACATAGGGTACCTTGGAAGGTCATGTTCAAGCTATGGGGGAGCAGAAAAGAGCACACATCGGCATTTACTAGCCATTTACATATGCTATCTTATGTGGTCTTCCCAACAACCTGATCAGTATGATTTTTCTCCAATATCACACAAGGAAATTAAGGTTGAGAAGGGTTTGGAAACTTGCCCCAAATTACACACATCAATAGTTCTCAAACTTCTGAGTGCAGTAGAAACACTTCAGGAGGTATTAAAAATCCAAAGTACCATAGCTTCATCCCCATATGCTTCCAGTTAAGTGTTTAGTCGGCAGTTTTTATAACCTCTCCACTGTTTACCCTGAGTGTGAGAAACACTCACTTAGACAGCAAGTAGCAAAGCCAGGATTCCAAATCTATTTGCCTGTGTCCAGAAAAGAAGCCTCTAAGTCTTAACCAAAAGCAGCATTGCATAGGAAGAAAATGGACCTAGTTTGCAATAATCAGTGTCTCTGCTGCTTATTTGAACATTAACTTTGGGCATGACATTAATTAACCTTGGACATAGAACTTGTTTCCCTGCAAATGAAACAGTAGGTGTTCCCTGAGCACTTATTTTAGGATTCTGGTCTACAGATACACTACCTATTCACATTAATTTAGCTACTGCTTTGCTATACATTTAAATTTAGGTAGTTCCAAAGTTCTGCCTGGTAGTAATATTGGCGATAAATAAAAAATGTGGTTAATGTTTTGTTCAGAGAAGTAGGAAGTGTCATTGATGTGATTGCTTGCTCCAAGGAGGCTTACAGGAGCTGAAGCTTTGAGGTTTTATGGTGTTACCTATTCCCCCACTGCACATATTGAATTCAGTAGCACATAGATTTAGAAGCATGGCTAATCAACAACAGTAATGTATGGATGCACTGTGGTCAAGTAAATTCTGCTATCAGAGTGTTTTCTTTTGTCAGTAATTATTTATTAAATTGTAATAATTCCTTCCTTTTTTCAAATGAGAAAGAGGACATGAGTTTTTCAAAACCTTAAAGCATGTAACTTCATGATCCCAAAATTGTTCAAGCTGAATTTGCAAATTTAAGTACTTTTGGTTAGGCAAAGATAAATCAATATAAAATAAGAATACTCATATCACATGTTGATAAATTTTGTATATGCTAGAAGACAAATGTTACAAATTCCTTTTATTAAGAAGCAATAGTTTGTTTTAGTCTTCCTTTAAGACAAAGACTTCATGATTATGGAGTTCAGCTTTGCACTTATTTTTTATGTCAACAAGCATTTATTGAGTACAGTATTTACAAGTTTTTCTATTAGGTATTTTGGATCTTTCAAAGATGAATAAGAAGTTGTGCCATCCTCAGAAAGTTTACAACTCACCATTTTAGATCAATTTAGTGGAAAAGCAATAGCCAAACAATTAACTGAGAAAGAAATTGCAAGCATCGTCTGACAAACGCTTATAACATGGATCTAAGACAATTGATACATCCATGTCATCATCAGAGACCAGAGCTGGGCTGGTCAAAATATTAGGAGAGAAAACATCAGAGACAATGAAGGAATAACAGCAGACCAAGGGGCAGGCATGGAGACCAGAGCATAGAAAACAGTCAAGAAGATTTGGGGACAGAAGAAAGGGGAGGGACAAAGGAAAATGGTGGGCAGGGGGCCCAGTGGCACAGTGGTTAAGTTTGTACGCTCTGCTTGGGCGACTCAGGGTTCACTGGTTCAGATCCTGGGTGTGGACCTATGCACGGCTCATCAGGCCATACTATGGTATGCGTCCCACATATAAAATAGAGGAATATGGGCATGGATGTTAGCTCAGGGCCAATCTTCCTCAGCAAAAAGAAGAGGATTGGCAGTGGATGTTAGTTCAGGGCTGATTTTCCTCAAAAAAAAAAAAAAAGAAAATGATGGGAAGGGAACTAGTGTGTGTGCAAGGACATAAAGTAGAAAAGAATAACATGCATAAAGAAAAACATCTATTTTCATGTAAAATGATAGAAGAGCTTACTTCTAAAATGTTAATATATGAGAATCTGATGTTCACAGAATCTGTACTGACAAATCTCTACAGAAAATAAAGCTGAAAAATATCCCAGTTATTCGAGGAATTGATAATTTGATGAAGCAATCATTTGCTGTTGATTGTCATGCATTGGTCTGCTTTCACAATTTAGTACGACAACTGGGAAGAGCAGTTGTCAGATCTGGTTCCAGTTCTGACTTGTCAGTAGCTATCAAATGTGCATGTCACAGATCCTTTGAGTTTTAGTGTTCTCCTCCGTAAAAAGGTGCCAGGCAAAAGACAGGTTGGGGCTAGAGTGGCAGGAAGAGAAAGTTCAGTTCCAAGATTCTGTGACATGGCAACACATATGAAAAGGATAGAATAGGATAAGAAAGTAGGAAATACCATAAGGGCATTGTGCATAGGCTGTACAGCAGGGAAGCAGAGAAAACGTTTATTGTGTGATAACTCATGGAGGAAGCAAGACTTAAACCAGTGTTGTAACAGGACTCCTAACAGTTTGAGGGGAAAGGCATGGGGAAAGACAAAGTGACAAAATATGTGCTTAGGCATGGCAGTGCTTCGATTTGGCTCCAGAAGAGAGAAGTTATAGGGAGGTGGAAGAGAAAATCTTGCCAAGATTCAAAGTGTGGGAAGAGATGCCTATCTTCTGGCTGAGGGCTATGTAAGTTTGCTTTTTAACATGATCATCTCTGTGATTTAAGGTAGTATCTCACTTAGGTAAGCCCACTGTCAACTCTTCTACACCAGGCTTGCGGCCCCCTAGTCAATCAATCAAGCCTCTTTCCCACCAGCCTCTCTAAAGCCATCTCAACACAAGTAACTGCTACCAATTCAAAAATATGGGCAGGAAAGTTGAACTCCATTTTCTATTCTTATTTTTGAGATAGTAAGCTGGCAACTGAGGTAAAATGGAGCCAGAGGAGTAGCCCTGGACTGGGAACCTGGGAAATGAAGGAAGTCAAAGATGAGAGCCACTGCAGAAGTTTTGCCACCTGTCAGGTGAGACAGGAAAGGGAATGCGAGGCCAACAACGGGACTCTGAGGCATCTGCCTGGAACCTTGCAAGACTGACAGTGCCCATAAGGGAAAGGAGAAAGACTGCAGGAAGGAGAGGTGAGGAGCAATGTGATTAGGGCTTGTTGACGTTAGATGTGAGCAGGGCATATCTACTGGGACTGGACCTTATGTTACGAGAAAGAGTCGAATGGACCAGAAAAAGAGCAAAGGCATTTGAGATAGAAGTAAAAGTATAATCGAAGGTGGAAATTAGCTACTGTATGCAGAGAAGTGAAGACAGTAAACCAAGAACACTCTTCCTAATGGGAAAGAGGGGGATGTGAGGTTGCCTAACAAGGGGGAGCTGATTATGGGGTGTCCCCTAGTCTCTTCCTATTCCCCCAGGGCTTGACTGCCTTCCCTCCTTCTCATCATATCGAGCGAGGATCGTCAGAGAAGCAGGATTTCCTGCTTAAACAGTGTGAAAAATCAGGGAGACACAAAAGAGCCAGCATAAGTCAGAAGGACAAGAAGAATGTACCCATAGGGAAGGCCATGCATACTTCCAGCCTGCTGAATTCCCTGGCCTTCATTGAAGGATTAGTTTGTGGCTTTTGTACATGATATGTATAACGCCTGCTCAGTTATGATTCAATAAAATATTCCACACAGTGCAAATAAAGCAGGCTTTGTGTGAGAGACAAGGGAATTTTTCTGAGTGTGCTGTTTTGGTCCTAGTTTTGTATTTAATCCTCACAATGTGCAACAAATCAGTGGCCCTTCCCAAGAATTCTGCGGTCAGCCTCTGCCATCACCGCCTTTGGAGACAAAGTCATAATGCTCAGTGACTCAGGTCCTTTCGTCCTCAATTTACAGAAAGGAAAAAAGGGCTTCACTATCCAAAATGGTTCACATATTGAAGGTACAGAACCGCCTCCACCCTCATCTGAATCAAACCCTCAGGAGACACTGAGGCCACCGCTGGACAATTTTGCTATATCAAAGCCCAGAACAAAGCCTTGTGCTATTGTTTCTAATTAATTTTAATTTCCATGCTTGAGTTTGTTTTGTTACACATGGGACAAAAGTATAGAAACAATAGCAACTATAATTGATGTGCATCTACCAGCTCCAGCAGGTATATGGTGATGTTCAAAGGTCAGTGCACTGAACTTATTTTTATCATATGCCCTTTGTTTGGGAAATACAGCGAGGGAAAAAAGTACTCCTGCCATAGATCTCTATGTTTGTCCCTGATGCTTCAAACATGGGTGATCCGGCTTCAAAAGGTTTATAATAACAGACGTGAAGCGAGCTGCCCTGATACTGATCATCCCTATGGGACATAAACTATAACTGGTCTCCTCGGGGTGGAAAACGAATAAATGGTTTTGAATGCTACTTGCTAAAGCAAGGTCACCACGGCTGAACAGCAATTTAGAATGCATCACAGTCAGACATTTGGTCCTTGGTTGTCTGTAATTTAAGGTATTACATTTGTAAGATACTGTTTTTAATTCATAGTTTTAATATAATTGTGTTTACCCAATTGGAGTTGTTGGACATTGTAATTTCTGAATTCTAATCTGTTTTTTAAAAAGGCAGAGCAAGCATTGATTGTCCTCATTAAAGTTTGAACAGCAGCTATAAAAGCAGCGTGATGGAGCTGAACATCAGCTTAAGAAGAAAACAGAAGGGAAAGGATGGAAGCAGGTGATGCAACAGGCAAAAAGCTGAGATTTTCACACCTGTTTTAAGCACCCTCTTGGGTTATTTGCTGTGGGGTAAAAGGGCTCCGCAAAATGAGTATGTGACAAGGTGAGGCATGGGAAGTTGCTGACAGCTAGAAGAATGTATCCTAAATATTCCAAAGGCAACATTAGGGAGAGCAGAGGTTGCTAGGAGTCCATAAGCAGGAAAGGTACTAGGGGAAATGGGGAGGAAAAGTGTCACAAAAGTTTAGAAACCTAGCAAAAAAGCAAGAAGGGAAAACAAGTGCTGATATCCGGAAATACCCTGAAGACGGGGAAATAAATTTTAATTTGATGATTAATTTAACAATATGTTTCTTGAAACACTTTTATTTTATTATAAGCTGGCAATTCAATGTTCTTCACCTTAAAAAAATCTGAATTAGCAAGTGAAATAAGAACCATCGTGGTCTATTGTGTTACTCTGCAATTAGACATGACATCACTCAACAGTCCGGGATGAATGGAATACTACAGCTCATAATAACGCTGGGGTCTCATGGACAGTAAATGGCCTTTGGAAAGAAATACTACTCAAGCTTCAAATTCCAGCTGAACTCTGCGTGCTGTAAGTGCAGGAGAACTTAGACCAGATGAGTCCCTTTCACGAGCACATGCCATGCTGTGTGGATCCGGCTGTGGAAGCAGTTTGCCAATCTTATCTTCAGAAACACATAGTCGGTGTTCAGCCAATAATGAATGTCAAAATAATACTTAGCTTCCCTTCGGGTGATTCATAGGGCTCTGGCCAGAAAATAGGCATAATAACCTTTCGGGTATGTTTCTCATTAATTGTCCTTCAAACTGAGAGAGGTATTTTCAGAAGATTGTTCGCTTGTGCTGAAAGATCAGGGAGCAGTGAACAGTGTGAAAAGCACTGAATTGGACAAGACCGTTCTGAGTGATAGACTGTACGAACGAAAATGGAAGTCCAATCTTGGCCCTGGAATCCGCATAGGAATCTGTGAAAAGCTTCTGCACATCTCTTACTATGTGAGAGGAGATAACTCTATGGCACTTCTAAGCCCCATGTGCAAAATGAAGATTTACTTGTGATGAATTGTACATGTTTTCCCTTTGTCCCTCTCTCCAATCAAACTTCCAGCTCTAACTTGAGGCCAAGAAGAAAAATGCCCACAAGTCTGGGATCAGAGAAGTGGGGATAGGAAATGGACAACCCTTGTATGAACACATGAGATGAGAACTCCAAGAAGGGTCATGTACTGAAAGGGAAAAGTTCACAAATACAGTTCCCCTCTCACTTTTGCCTGCATATCCTGTTTCCCTTCTAGACAAAAGAAAAATGCTAGGAGAGAGACAGCTGTAACAGAAATCTCTCATCGGGGGAGCAGATACCAGCTCTAGAGATGAAACACCACTTTGTATCCAGGAAAAGGAGAGTGAGTAGTGACTGGTAGGCAAACGTCTTGTGAAATAAGCATGGTGGAGGCTGCTCAAGAGAGAAATGGAATCCGGGCGGTGGCGGGGGGTGGGGTGGGGGGGTAGAAAGCTGGGACTAGCCCCTCGAAGCTGGGGTGGGCCAGAACTAAGGCAATGAGAGAACAACTTAGCAAAATCTCGAAAAATTGCTTTTCCCAAACTCCCCGTGCAAGGGTAACTTAAAACAAGCTGTTAGAGATGATAAAAGAAGGCTTTCCAGAGGAGAATACATTTCACTGAACCCTGTGGATTCTTTGTTCCAAGAAAATGTTTAAAGACTGTTTTCTTATAGATCCTGATATTCCCCTTTCTCCTTTATTACTGGGCTCTTGTTGTTTTATATGGATTTTAATGGATTTTGGTTTTATTGTAACTATTTTTTTTTATTGTAAATGGCCTGAAATCATTTTTGGGAAACAACAGGGTATAAATTAATAATAAATGTTTAAAATACTCTCAGATCTTGGTATTCCCTAGGTTTTTCAAACTAGAGAAAATAGTGATTAAAAGAAAAATATATATATTATATAAATATATAAGTATGTATTTATATTAAATATAAATATATATGTGTGTATATATAAATATATATGTGTGTATATATATATATAGTGTATGACAGGAAGAGGGTGGATGTGTGACAAAATAGAAGAAAAAAGATTAGTTTCATGAGCCAGTTGTTTGTTTAAGGTTAACAACTGCCTTCACATTAAGCTCACTTTGAGGGAATATGTACAATGTACCTAGTAGAAATGAAAATTGGAAAAATGTTTGCAATGATTCAGATTCTCGGAATGAGAATGAAGAGGAATAATGCAAAAATTTCAGAACCAGAGCAAAAATAGAGATATTGAGACAAAAGCTGTCTTCATGTCAGTGAAAGAAAGCCCATGTATGCTAAAATTTTCACTGATTATATACATTCTTCAGAAGCTTGTGGGATGAAACAGTTTCTTTACCATAGATATTATATAGAGGAGACTGTGCTTTACTTTGTCAAAGCAAATAAATCAATGACGAAAAGAAAATGTGTGAAAAAAAATGATGATAGAAAATAGAGAGGGGGCCGGCTCTGTGGCCGAGTGGTTACGTTTGCGCGCTCCACTGGGGTGGCCCAGGGTTCGGATTCTGGGCGCGGACATGGCACCCCTCGTCAGGCCACGTTGAGGCGGCGTCCCACATCCCACAACTAGAAGGACCTGCAAGTAAGATATACAACTGTATACAGGCGGGTCTGGGGAGATAAAGGAGATAAAGGAAAAAAAAAAAAAAAGATTGGCAACAGTTAGCCCAGGTGCCAATCTTAAAAAAAAAAAAGAAATAGAATAACCCTGCTATAGCGCTAACACTGTAAGCTCACTCTAAGCCAAGCATGTTTATGCAATTCAATGCGCATTTACTCACTAAATCCCCCACTGCCTTGTGAGGAAGGCCACCACGAGGCTATGTTGTTTGTCCCAGGCTGTGCACCTCATCAGCGGCAGAGCCAGGATTCAAACTCTGGCTACCTTACCTAGAGCTCCTCTTCACCATAAAGTACCTAAAGGAATGAGCAGAAAGGGGATGATGACAAGATGGGGAAACAGAACAGTCTTCTGTCTTTTCTAACAAAGTTCATGAATGGAAAACCTTATGAAGGAAATGATGTTGAGAAGATTGTGAGCGAAATAAGCAGTCACCCTTGGAGTACCCAATTTATTAATCAATATTCATTGAATACTGAATATTTTTAAGACACACTGCCAGTTGTTGGGGAAGATACAAGAAATTTGTCTATTTGTTTGTTAACTTCATCTCTTTCCATGGGATCCTTCAGTGGCTCCCTAATGCTTCAGAAAAAAGTATGAATCCTTAGTTTGACATTCAGGTCCTTCATGGTCTAGCCTCACTTACTGACAGTGCTCTTGTGGCTTATTCTCAAGCCATTCTGAGACAGCCACATGTCATCTCTCACATCTTGGTGAATTTCCATAGATTGTTCCCTCTGACAGGAACTCTCCTCCACATGCCATTCCTACCACCTTTTGACCTGGATAAAAGAAGATCCTTCAAAATTCAGCTCAAACATATTTTTGAAGTCTCGTCTGGTTAAACACAGGTCTTAAATTGGTGTCCCTCCTTTCCATTCTCTCAGCCTCTCACATTATCATTTTTTCTTTACCACTAAAATTTAAGTTTTTTTTCAATCAGGAATTATATCTTTCATCTCTTTTTCCCTGCACTAAGCTTGGCCATAGGAGCCATACAAAAATATTTGGATTAATTAATAGAAGAATGGCAGATTTTAAGTAGTGAATATACGCAACACAAATAATAGATAAATTATCAAATTCTAAAAAAGAAATAGAAAATCAAGAGAAGACAAATAAAATGGCAGCATTTGACTTGTTTTTGAAATCCCCTTTGTCATTTCACAGAGGATTTGAAGCATCTTACAAAAACGTTTCAATGAAAAAGATAAAATATACAGTTAAGGGACTCAATACCAAGGGGAAATAATCACATCTTGGGTGGATAAGCACACTAAGAAAGAGTTCCATATCGCATTATAGAAGAGTGGGGGGTGAGGGTCCACAAATATAGTTTCTAGTGACCAAAGCATGATCTGTTACCAGATTCTCAGGGGCTACAATATGAAATCAAATCAGTTTTTCAGAAGAAGCAGAGTTGTTCTTGATTGGTAAACCTGAGGGAAATTTCTTCCTTGGTTTCTCATAAAGAGGACTCTGCGTGATAAAGAACACAGTGTTTTCAATGCTGCTTTACACTTCCTATAACACATTTCACACAGCTGTTTCAAATAAAGTCTTTCAATGTAGGTCAGTGACCTAGCACTAAAGCTAATTCAGTAAAAATAAACCTAACAGAGGTCAAAATAGTACCGTCCAACACAGTATAATAGACCTTTGATGGTTGGACTTGATCCAATGGCAACATTCAGCACAGCCAGAAAAACATATGTTGCAAAAACATATGTCTTCAGGAAATTCTCCAAAAATATTATATCTCACAATGGGCATTTAATAACAATCTGACAGCAGGAATTTCAAGATTATATTATTTGGCAAGAATGTAGAGAAGAAAACTTCTGTTCTTCTGGTCAAAGCACATCCATATGCATTGCCAACCAATTGGGAAGAGTAAATATAAAATAAGGAGCTAATGAAGATTTATGCCTGAATGGATGGCCAACCAACCACTTTAGAGAAGTGTATCTGGTGAAGGTTTTATTTTTCTCCTTAGAAATTAGTCCTGGGTCTACACAAGGAAATGGATAATTGGGTAATTGAAGATAAAAGTTCTAGGACAAAGCATCATCAATGTTACTTTACTTTGAAAGTTTCTTAAAGTTAGTATGATCAATAAACAGCCACAATTCTCCAAGAAAAACATGTGTCTATGTTTCAATGAAGTCCACATGGAATTTCTAATAGAAAACCATCTTTCTCCCTGGTACATCCTTCAAGATAAATGAATAGCAAATAAAATCCTGTCTATTGGGGAATTATGTTTGAGAGAATATCTGAAAAATGAAATGATTTTATTTTAAAGCAACTGAATTTATGTCCATTATCAGCAAGGATATAGAAAATGATGAAAGATTCACTCTTAACCCTAAGAAAATTAGGGATGTTCAGCTCTCTGACTTTTTCGGAAAAGCAGTAGCCCAACTTCAGAGTGAGAGTAATAGGTACAGTCCAAGTTCAAGATGAGAGTAATAGGCCCAGCTTTTACAAGCAAAGCACATGTAACCTGCGGAATGTCCACACAAGGATGGTCAAAGAGATGTGATGGGTGTTTATCAGAGCACCAAGAGTATCTGCTAGATTTGGATTATCATCACTATTTTACTGATGTGAAAACAATCAGAATTTTCTGCCCAAACTCATGTGGTTAGTAAGTGACAGTGCCAGGATCAGAACTCAAGTGCAGTGAAGATTTATTGATTGCTTTCTCAGTGTCTAGTCCCTCTTCCCAACTTAACAGGATTCTCACTTTTTCAAATATACAGATGAGATGGGCTATAATTGGTCAAAGCCAATCAGTATATCCCAGTTCTCTGGCAACAGTGATTGGTTCAGTATTGAACACAAGGAGCTACAAGAGAAGTAACCTCCCTGTACTAGGCAGAATTATAAGATGGCCCCATAATCTCTATCCTCTTCCATGATTATGTTGCATTACACAGTAGTATATAGCTATGTAATTAAGGTTACTAATCAAACTTTAAGGTAGGGAGATTATCTAGTTGGACTTAACCACATAAGCCCTTTAAAAGCAAAAAGTTTTCTCAAGCTGATAGCAGAAAAGAGAATCAGAGAAGCATAAGAATGACTTGCCATGTTGTTGCCGACCTGAAGATGGAGGCAGTGACATGGTAAGAAATGTGGGGAGACTCTAAGAGAGTGACACTAGCTGACATCCAGCAAGGAAATGGCAACCTCAAGGCCTACAACCATACAGAACTGAATTCTTCCAACAAGAAGCAGCTTGGAAACCATTTTCCCCTAGAGTTTCCAGATGAGAACTCAGTCCAGCTAACATCTCAGTTTCAGCCCTGTAAAGCCCAGAGCAGAGAACCCAGCCACACCATGCTAGACATGTACTTATAGAAACCATGAGATAGTAAATTTGCATTATTTAATCCACTGTCTGTGGCAATTGGCTACACAACAATAGAAAACTAATTAAATTTCTAGATGTAAATGAGAAAACTCCAAATGCTCTGGCAGCCGTCTGTCAAACATGAGGGGACAGTCTGCCAAGAATTACACCAACACCACAGAAGAAGAGCAAATAAATAGAAAAAGAGAAAGTAGAACTTTGGTGTCTGCACAGCCTGATCAAACTTTCCTTGATACTTGCATACTTTTGGACTTTTTTGGTAAAAGAGTCGATAAGTACATTTGTTGCTTATAGAATCTGAGTTAGCCTTTTTGTTGCTCATGCCCAAAAATACTCCAATGGGTTCACCAAATTTCTTGATTGCTAGATTACAATGACTTTGTCCACAATGATACTGGCTAGAAAATGGGAGTGCTTTTCCTTGCTTTCATAGTTTCCATGAACCTCTGATTTAATGCAATAAATATTATAAATATGTGAAATAAAGAAGAGAAAAAGAGAAATAGGTTAAAATATGCAGTATTTCAAAGAAGGAATATAAACTAAAAGAATACAAATTAAAATTCTAATTTTGATAAATAAGGTATCTGAAATGTTGAATATATTGGATGACTTAAGAGCACACAAGATGAAGCAAAAGAATCAGTTTGCTCAAAGACAGAGCAATATGAGTTTTTCAAATTGAAGAACAAAGAGAAAAAACTAATGTCCAATATATACAAGAGACTGTGTCAGAGTGATGCTGTCAAATGATCTAGCACATGTATAACTGTAGTCCCAGAAGGAGAGAGGAGAGAAAACTACTCAGAAGAAATATTTGAGGAGATAAGACCTAAGAAAATTCCAAATTTAATAAATGAAATCAATCCACACACCAAGAAGTTCAACAAATCCCAAAGAGGTTAAAATTTTTAAGAAGGTTACATCTAGACACATTCGATTAAAACTATTAACTAAAAATAAATAGGAAAGCTTATAAGCATCCAAAGAAAAATAATACACATTACGTGCAAGAAAACAGCTGACTCATCATCAGAAAAATGGAAGATAGAAAATAATGGAATCTTTTTGACTGCTGAACAGGAAAAAAAATTTCTAACACTAAATTCTAAATCCATCAAAATAATCCTTCCAAATGAAGGCAAAATACTGTGAAAAAATGATAATCTTGATAGATTATTGGTGAGAATGCAAAATTGCATAGCGACTTAGGCAAACAGTTTGACATTTACTTAAAATCTTAAACATAATATGTTACGATCTACCAGTTCCACCTTTACATATCTAACTAGGGAAATGAAAACATATGTCCACCCAAAAATTTTCACATGAATTTTCATAGTAGCATCATTTACAACAGCCAAGAAGCAGAAATAACTCAAATGTCAATCAACTGGTAAATGGATTTCAAAATACGTGGTATATCCACACAATGGAATACCTTTGAGTAATAAAAAATAATGAATTATTGATATATACTACTCTTGGAAGAAATTTATAAAGCATTATGCTAAGGGAGTGAAGCCAAACATACAAAACACACATTGCATAGTTACATTTATATGAAATGTCTAGAACAGGCAAAGCTATAGAAACAGAAAGTGGAGGAGTGGTTGCCTGGGGCTGGGTGTGGAAATGGTGATTAGCTATAAATGGGCATGAGGGATTTTACCAGGGTGAATACACTATATATATATATATATGTATGTATATATATTCAATAGAAATAAACATGTATTTCCACACAGTCTTTTACAAGAATGTTCACGGCAGCTTCATTCATAATATTACCAAATTGTAAACAATCTAAATGTCCATCAGTATAGATTAAGTAAATTAATTTTTAAAATTCACCACTCATAAATAAAAAGGAACAAGCTACAGATAGTGCAACAAGGTAGATAAACTTCAAACCACTATGTTGAGTAAAAGAAGCCAAACACAAAAGAATACATAATGTATAGTTCTGTTTACATCAAGTTCAAGAATGGGTAGAATTAAAATTATTGTGAAAGTGGTCAGAATAGTGGTCACCCTTGGGAGAGACTGTTGAAAAGATAGGGGGAGAAGGGAGTTTTGATACAGGTTTATACATATGTCAGAGTCCATCTTTTTGGGGTAAGCCCAGTGGCATAGTGGTTAAGATCTCATGCTCCACTTCAGCAGCCCAGAGTTCACAGGTTTGGATCCCAGATGCGGACCTACACACTGCTCATCAAGCCATGCTTTGGCAGCATCCCACATCCCAATAAAGGAAGATGGGCACAGATGTTAGCTTATGGCCAGTCTTCCTCAAGAAAAAGAAGAAGATTGGCAACAGATTTTAACTCACGACCAATCTCCCTCACCAAAAAAAAAAAAAAAATCCATCTTGTCCATTCAAGATATGAGCATTTTACTATGTATAAATTATAAATTCATTATACCTTGATAAAGTTCATTCAATATGAAAGCAAAAACAAAGCAGCTGATGGGCCAAATTATTTGTTGAAAATAGATTGATAAACAATTTTTACCATTGTAGAAAAGATTACTTGCCTTAATAGTTTCCATATAACCATCTCATTTAAAAGCAACTTCAAATATTAAGATGTTGAAAAAAACTTAAGACAGTAAGATAGAATTTTTAAAGGAATAGTGATCAAAACATGGCCCTGTTTTATAGGAGAACCATCCTGAAAATCATAACCCTTAAGTTTCTACCAGATTCAGTTTTATATAAGCCTTAGTATTCAGAAATCAATACTGACTTCTCCTAAAGTGGCACATAACTAGTTCCTTTCCACTGTGTCAAAATCTAACAAACTATAAATAAAAGTTGGCAATTAAGTTAAGCTGAAAGTATAGAAATAAATTAGCTATAAATGCCAACATTTTAACCAATAAACTACAAAATGTATTGCTAACAAAGCAAAAAAGGGAGAAGTAATCATCTACATATTTCTGATTTTCAAAAAAATTTAAAACAGCTGAGGTTGCAAGAAGAAGCAAAGTTCATTTTAGCAACTGACTCAAAAGGGAACACCTCAGGTGAAATTTTATATCTGAGTGCCGTGTGGCATCATAAAGCAAACAATGGCCTCAATACTCTTTCTACAACAAATGTAGTAACAATGTATTTTCTGTAGTGTTCCCTGATAAAAGCTGAAAATATGACATTACCAGACACAATCCCAACAGTAATTCTGCAAGGGCTTAAATTAAATATTATCCAAAAATACTGACTTTCTGATCTCAAGGTGGAATTTAGGCTATCCAGAGGAGCAGAAGCCAGCATATCAATCTTACCTGCATGTAGAAACAACAAAATAGAAAGAAATGATACTCTATTTTTAGAGATGTCACTTTAAGATAACACAGAAGCAATTATTTGAGATATATGAAGTGTATTTATGTGCAAATAACCCAGTTCTGGAACTGAACAAAAACTTCAGTATAACTACTAAAATAAATGGAATATACTGTGTTCTCATATCTTCAGCAAAAGTACATATTGTCTGTTTCTGGATTCCTGAGGTTGCTCCAATGATCTTCAAACCAGCAAGTAGTTGTCACGGTCTAGAAATGTAACAATTGTAAATTTCCAAGCCTTTTGAAGTACAAAATGAATTCTAGTCGCAGTCATTTGACCAGAGATTTTGCTTTTACCATATCAACCACATTAATAACTTCAGGAAGGAGTCAATGCTCTCTGTTCACATAGAAAAGATCTGAGAGAATGAGACAAGAAGAGGTGTTTCTCTCTCACTCTCATGCCTTATCTTTTAGTACGATGTCTAAGAACTGTGCTTATAAAATGGACTCTGGGCTTTCTGGATCTATAGATTACGTGTTCTCTCTCTAACAGATTGCCTATAATTTCAGATGACACTTTCTTATGTTTTTCTTCAAAACAGGGAAATGGAAGCTGCTCCATATACTGACAGCAAGTCTTGAAATCTAGTTATGTCTTAGGGCACAGGCACATATGAAACCTGTGAGCACTAGGACTCTCGGTATGTATGTCTATCTGAGCCTTTGTGTGAATAAGTGTGCATGTGTGGTTTCTTGCTCTGCTGGCTATGATCATGAAACCACTACAGAATGTTAGTTGACATCTATAGCTCACACACACCTTACCTATTCAATGAGGTAGTATTTTGTGAAGAAAATAAGATTTTATTTTAAATGTGTAATCCTTACTTTTTTGTCACTGAGTATTCTCCTTGTTATACTGTAAGTGCTCAAGTTCTCTTCCATATAGATTTACTCAGATGATAAATGTAATTTTGACAATTACTGCTTTCTCTCAAGAAAGGTCAGAAAGATTACAGAGCATCCTATAAAAAAAAGCAGCATTATTTACTATCCAACATAAAGTATATCTGAGTATGGTAACCATTATAAAATTTTACATTGGTTCCCTTTTGAGAGAAGACTCAACATCTCACACAAAAAATGAAATACTGTTGAATTTGCTTGTAAAATTAGTTACATCACGAAAGATCCCTTTATCCCTGCCTCATCTCCAAAGCACGGTTAGCAGTTTAGCTATTGTAATAAGCTCTCTTTTCTGATCTCTATCAGAAGACAAAGCACAACAGACATTCCATACAGTGGGCTGCATACGTACAAATATTGGTATCATGGGAGCCATAATTCCAGAGTTTTAATCTATTTTCAGACTCCCCACAGAGAAATCTAGAATGCCAACTAGAAAACTCTCTGAAGATAGGGTATTATCATTGTAATTTCCTTTGCTCTAAAGTGCATGTTAAAGTCACGTTAGATATATCATAAGGAAAAACTGAAATTAGTTATCTTCATCAATCCATGGCTACTATGAAAAGATAACAAAAACACATATATTGTGGATATAATTACATAAAACCAATGAAAATTTTTTATAAAAATTTTATCAAAGATCATTTTAACCATGAACACTAACAATACAGTGTATAAAACTATTAAATGACAGTTTGTAGTAGGCAGAGAAGAAAAGTTAAGAAGTATATCGTTAAACATTCATAACAATGTACCAAGGATAAAACAAACCACACGAATTAATTGAGTATATATCTCTTCATAAGCTATAGTTTTGGTAACTTGTGACTTTTTATTAAAAAATTATATTATATTCCAATGTGCTTTATGAAGAATCTAATTAAAATATGGTAGTAATGGAATATTTTTACGCAGGCAAACTGCTACCCACAGTCATGAATTAGTTGCAAGTATCTCAATTAACTGATGGTAAGAGTCAGAGAAGAAATAAGGACTAAACAAAAGCTATTTAAGAACCATAGGAAAAAATGAAATCAATGCAGAAAATTCTGTATTCTACTAATGAATTAAAATTATTCATTCTTAAACATATAATTACTAACTTATTTCACTTTAATAAATACCATTTATGTTTGTGAAATGCTCCAGATTTTGAAGAAACTGATCTGTACCAAATCCAAATGAGAAAATATTATTACCATATCCTATTTTTATAAATTCAGAAATTGCAGAACTGCAAATATTTGATGTCTCCATAAATTAGAGCTGTACTAGGTTTTGACAGCTTTTTTTAAAGCTATATAGACAAAATAGAGTGCACGTATTTAAAGCTTACAAATTGATAAGCTTTGACAAATGTAAACCCTGTGAAACCACCCCTATAATCACGATACGAACATATTTACTACCCACAAAAGTTTCTGTGTCCCTACGTAATCGTTCCCTCATGCCACCACCCAGGCAACTACCGATTTGTCACTAGAGATTAGTTTGCATCTTCCAGAAATTTGTCTAAATGGAATCTCACAGCATATATTCTTTTTTCTCTAGTTTCATTCCAAAAAGCTATTTTGAGATTCATTTATGCTGTTGCTTGTATAGATAGGCTGTTTTTGTTTGCTTTGCTTTTTGCTGTGTAACACTGCATTGTATGGGTCTACCAGAACTGTTTACCCATCCACCTCCTGTGGACATTTAGATTTTTTCTAATTTTTAGCTATTGCAAATAAAACTGCTATTAACGTGTGTTCAAATCTTTGTATGGACATAGGGTTTCATTTCTCTTAGGTAAATACCTAGGAGCAGAGCAGCTGGTTCATATGCAAGGTTATGTTTAACATTTTAAGAAATGCCAAACTCTCTTTTGAAGTAATTGTACCATTTTACTTTCTCACCAGCAGTATACGAGAGTTCCAGTTGTTCTATGTTATTGCAAGCAAACTTACTACAATGCTTAAAATTAAAAAGTTTGGCAGTCATGAAAAGTGTTGGCAAGGATGTGGAACAGCTATGAGCTTTGGTAGTTGTGTCCATTTCATGTAAGCGGGCAAATTTTTGCCAAGAAGTTATTCAAAATATTCCTTTATTTTCCCTTTAATTGTAGAATCTGTAATACCATCCCCTTTCTCATTCCTTAGATTGGTAATTTGCATTATCTTTTTTTTCTTCTCTTTTCCTAATCTTTTGCCAGAGTTTCATCAGTTTTATTGACCTTTTCAAAGAACCAGCTTTGAGTTTCCTTGGTATTCCTCTTTTTTTGTCTGCTTCTGTCTCAATATCTTTATCCCTGGCAATATTTTTTCCTATTAAATGTACTTCATTTGGTGTTAATACAGTTTCTCCAGCTTTCTTTTGACTAGTCTTCAAACGGTGTTTTTTTTTTTTTATCTATTTATTTTTACCCTATTTGTGTCTATATAGTGTGGGGTTTTTTTGTAGGCAGGTTTTTATCCAATTTATAATTTTTGACTCTTAATTGGGGTTTTTAATTTGTTACCTTTTTATGTTTGTTACCTTTTCCTTTCTTTCTACTTTTATTCGAATCAAGGGTTTTTTTTGAGAAGGATTGGTGTTCGTTCTTCTTTAAATGGTTGGTGGATTTCACCAGTGAACCCATCTGGTCCAGGGTTTTCCTCTCTTTGGAGATTTTTCATTACTGATTCGATCTCCTACCTAGTATTGGCCTATTGAATTCAGTATTTTTTAAAATTCTACTTTATATGCTTTGTGAATTACTATCCTTAATCTTTATCTTAGTTGTAGCTTTAGTATGTATAGTTTACATTTTTAACTTAGCACTCTCTCCTCATTATATCACTCCACATATGATACAAGAACTTTACAATAATATACTTCCGTTACTCCAGTCCAGATCTTTGTGCTCCCACTGTCACGTTTTATATTTACATGTCATAAACTTCATAATACGTTGTTGTGATTTTTGTTTATACTGAAATTTGCATTGTAAAGACATTTAAAGAAGTAATGTTATATATTTACCTACATAGTTATCATTGTCAGAACTCTTTTTTACTACGTGTATATCTAGATTACAATCCACTATCATTTTCTTTCTGCTTAAATGACTTGCTTTTACATTTCTTGTGGTGCACGTCTGGTAGACACGAATTATTTCAGCTTTTATGTTTGAAAATGTCTTCATTTTGCCTTTGTTTTTGGAATGTACATTTCCTGGATATAAAATTTCAGGTTGACAGATTTTTTTCTTTTGGTACTTTGAAATGTTGCTCTACTGTATTCCCCCTTGTATTGTTTCAACGTAAAATTTGCTGTCATTCTTATATTTGTTCCTCTATACATAGCATGCACGTCTTCAAATATATATGTTTAATATATGTCAAATATTTATTTAATATTATTGATATATATATATGTATATACACGCATATATCCTCTCTCCTATTCTTCAATTGTATGGATATTAGATTGCTTTGTGAAGACCCACAGCTCTTGGATGCTCTGGGGTTTCGTTTTTTATTTTTATTCTGTTTTCTCTGTATATTTTATTTTGCATAGTATCTTTTGTTATGTCCGCAACTTCACTAATCTTTTTGTTTTTACAGTGTCTACTTTGCCCTAAATTCCATCCAGTATATTTTAACGTCCAGAAATTTGATTAGCGTCTCTGAGTTTTAATCTTCCATTTCTCCTGCAAACTTTTGAAAATAAGAAATTCAGTTATAACCATTGTTTTAATGTCTTTGTTTGCTAATTCTAACATCTGTATTAGTTCTGTTTCTGTTTTAGATAACTAGTCTTTTTCCTTGTTATGAATCACATTTTCTAACTCCCTTGCTTGCCTGGTAATTTCTGATTGCCAGACATTATGAATTCTACTTTTTTTGTATGTGAGGGATATATTTGTGTATCTGTAAACATTCTTGATCTTTATTTAGGAATATAATTCAGTTACTTGGAAACAGTTGATCCTTCTGAAAATTTCTTTAAGTTTGGTTAGAGATGACCAGAGCAGTGCTTAGTCTCAGCAATCTACCCAATTCCCCACAAATGTTGAGGTGCCTAGGCTGACTGGTGGGAATGGGGACTATTCCTAGTCTCGTGTGAGCACAGGGCACGGTTTCCTCTTACTTTCTCTGGTGTGTTTTCCCCTCAGCCTTGCACAAACTCCTCACAGGCAGGTGCTAATCAGTACTCTGTTGAATACTCAATTAGGACTCTCTGGAGATCTCTGGAGTGGTTTTGTAGCTTCCTATTATTCTCCAGTATTCTGGTCTGTAAATTCTATCTTCCTCATTCTCCTCAGACGTCAAACTCTCTCTTCCTAACTTCTGTATTCCTCCAGGCTCCATCTGGATTGTCTCTTTGTGTGCCACATCCTGAAAATGCTCTCATATCAGTAAACTGGAGTACTTCATTTTTTTTCCATCTCTCAGTTATCGCTATCTTCTATTGCCTGAAGTCCAATGTCTTGAAAATCATGATCTCATATATTTTGTCCATTTTTAATTGCTTTAGAAGGGAGGATAAATCTGATCTCCTTACTTCATCGTGGCCAGAAGTGGAAATCTCATTATGTTTTATGGATTTTAGCAGTGTTAGTGGGGAAGACTGAGATCGACCTTTTACATATACATATATAGTAGAAAGATCAAAGATTTTCCCATCACATATTAGAGTGAAGAAAATGAAACCATTACTGGCTTACATATGCTTTATCAAACTAGATGATTATTTTCTTCCAAAAATCTTATCGGAGTTCTTTTTTGTCTCCTAGTTCTGCTTTTTAGGCCATTCAGAATTTCTCTGCTAGCAAGATTGATCATTTTGATTCAAAGGATCTTACGTTACTCAGAAAGAATAAAAATCATCCAGTATTTTTTAAAAGGTTTTAAAATTTTATTCTTGTTCGTTTTGTTCTGTATTTATAATCTTACTTTTCAGATTGTGCAAACTAGAACCAAATAGTCATTGGGAGGCCTGATCTTCTACCTCCTGCAGTGCATTTAATTTCTAATATCAGTTTTACTCTCTTTGTCTAAAAATGAGTGTACTTCTAACAATTTTTTCTCATAATAATTTAGTTACATCATTAGCTGCATGCAGCAGCAGCATAACTTTTTCTCAACATTTGTCTCTACTTACTGGTCATTTATGGTATTTCAATGCTCTGGTACATTGTGCTGTTTTTGCTAATTGCATGTCTTAAACTTTAATATGATCAATGCAAAATACGAAATTGGAAAGAAAACAACACAGCATTTGCTTCACTCGCAGGTTTTTAACAGGTTAAGTTTTACATTTTAATCTGCCTATGTCATTCCAATATTTATATTTATGAAAATATGACTCTTTTTTAAGATGAATTTAATTACCTATTTTTGCTCTGATTTTGAAAATCTTCATATCATAATCACATGATGTGTTTCCAAATATCTTCTTTTTTATTATTATTTTTTTAATTGCAGTAACATTGGATTATAAAAATATATAGCTTTCAGATGTCCATCGTAATATATTTCAAATTCTGTGTAGATTACATCATGTTCACCACCCAAAAACTAATTATAGTCCATCCCCTCACTTGTGAGCCTAATCACCCCTTTTGGCCTCCTCCCTTCCCCCTTCCCCTATGGTAACCACCAATCCAATCTCCAATGCTATGTGTTTGTTTGTCATTCTGTTTATCTTCTACTTATGAGTGAGATCATACAGTATTTGACTTTCTCCCTCTGACTTATTTCATTCAGCATAATACCCTCAAGGACCATCAATGTTGTCACAAATGGCCGGATTTCATCATTTCTTATGGCTGAGTAGTATTCCATTGTGTCTATATACCCTATCTTCTTTATCCATTCATCTCTTGATGGGTACCTAGGTTACTTTCAAATCTTGGCTATTGTGTATAATGCTGCAATGAACATAGGGGTGCACCTATCTTTATGCCTTTGCATTTTCAAGTTCTTTGGATAAATACCCAGCAGTGGGATAGCTGGATCATATGGTAGATATATTCTTAATTTTCTGAGCATACTCCATACTGCTTTCCATAGTGGCTGCACCAGTTTGCACTTCCACCAGCAGTGTAGGAGGGTTCCCTTCTCTCCACATCCTCTCCAATATTTGTTGTTTCCTGTCTTCTTAATTATAGCCATTCTGACCAGAGTGAGGTGCCAAATATCTTACTGAATGACACTTTTGAAAAAACATTTAAGTAATATTAATAATTAAAATCCACTTGTGAGAGACAAATTGTATGACCTAGGTAGTGAAATATACCAATTAAAATTAACTTGGAAATAAGCAGGAAAATAGTAAGTTTAATATTTATCTTTTAAAATGTACTCAATGTATTATTTTTATAATGACTATAATTTTAAAAATCATATATAAATGTACAATGTTCTCATTCCTAACATTTAGATCATGACTGAAATATCTTTGTATGCAAACAAACAAAAACAAAGACGTCAAACTCTCTCCACTTTCTCCAAATTACACATACACACAAAATGCCCTATAAATCTTTCAAGTTATTTAGTCATTTATTCTGTTTTAGGATGCACGTTATCTTGAAGTACTTGTGTAAATTGGAGTTGCAATATGATAGATAAATCCAGCTGTATTCCAAGTGTTTATTTGACAAACATTCACTTGATAAAAGAACATGAATTAATGCTTCTTTGAACTTAGAAAATATTTTGGGTAATTTCTCAAGGAAATTAGCAGCCATTCTCATTATTGCTTGAAAATAAATAGTAAGGATCATTTGATCACATTGTGGCAAAAAAGTAAGAGTTGAGGAAGCTGTGTAAGCAGACAACATTCCTCAAAAGAGAGAGGCTTAAGACAACCAAATCACGATTTATGGTCCTGAAATACAGTGTGTAATTATGAGAATGCTTGGTTATGAATGGAATCTCTATTATTAATTTCTTTAATGTTTTATTTCACATTCTTCTTCAAATTTCCTTTCAGCTTGAAGCAGTCACCAGCCAAACCTATTGAATGTTTCCTATGTGGCAGGCAGAAGTCACTGATGAACTTTACTAACTCAGTTAAGCCCCACAATCATGTGAGTTAGGAATCAAGTCTATTTTTATAGAAGCAAAAAAAGGGTAAGTAACTTGCCCTTTGTAACTTAACAAGAATACTAAGTGATGGAGCTGAGATTGGATTCTCAGTATGCAGCAATCTGCTTGTGACTGCTATAGCATCCTGAACTCATGACTCATCCATACAGCTTGAAGTACCAGATTATGATGACATTACGAAAAAACCTCACGATGCACAACATCATCATAAAAAAGTTCCAAATGCTTCTAACATAATTTTAAAAAATCACACTGATGGAACAAGAAAGTATATAAAATGAGTGAACTTTTTTTCCCCATATTTGAAAATTTGTCCTTATCCAGGCAACTGAAAATGTGACTATGCTCTGTTGTAAAGGTAAACAGAAATGGTTTACCAATGCTATTTTCAAGTTTTCTTCATTGTTCCAATAGAAATCAATGAACCAGGAGAAGCTTGTAGATGCTTTTCTATTTGTTTTGTTTTTATATTTTGTTCCCTTATGGTTTATTATGAAGTTATTAAAATTATTATGAAAATCCAAACAGTATGGAAGGCTGAAAAGTGAAAATGTAAAAGTCTCCAACCTTCACTTCCCATGGTTAACCCTTACTAACATTTTCTAGTTTTTCTGGAAACTTTCAAACTAGAAAGTAGCTAAAACCAAACAGATTTGGATATATTTATTGGCATAGGTATCTCCTTCCTGGGGTTATGACACATCCTTTGTTAAGAGAAGGGACAGATAAGGAGGCAATGATTGAACTGTCTCTTACATTTCCTTTTTAAAGTTGTGGTAGTGAATAGGAACAAGATGAAAACATTTCCTATGTTCTCAAGTTCATAATTTTATTGGGGCTTTTTTGTTTGTTTTTTATCACCCAGGATCTGTTACTTTCAAGCCATATTCTTTGGGCTAGAGAGACCCCATCCTCAGCTTCCCGTCAGGCATAGCCCATTCCATCTGCTATGATGATTAGTTCATTATGCACACATGACTTACTTCTGTCCAGTGGGTCAGGTCTAGAACTTCTGTTTGACCGATCATATTAGGGCAATTATTAAGGATTACTTAAGCTACAGAATGCATTTGGATTTAAGGCATAATTTGCCACTCTGCCTAGTATTGATTTAAAATTATTCCCAACCTGCTGCCTCTTGGATTGCTGCCTTTAGCTCCACAACTTTTGGCTCAGGCTTCTGCACCCAAATACCCAATTCCTTGGGCAGTATTTTGCCTGAGATGTGTTAACAACACTATATCTCTAAGTTAATGTTTCTGACATAAACCAAAATTGCACTTTATAACTTTCTCCTAGAGGCCCATATTGAGACATATTTGAAAAATTCTGACACATGTGGGAAAAACACAAAATCAATGAGAGTGGTTGACACAATAACTTAAGAAATAATAGTGGATAAAGACCTACATTTTATAATAAACACACACCAAAAATATAAAGTGAAATTGGAGTATAGATAACCATGAACTTGTGGCAGATAAATATATTAATTTTTTATTTAAATTGATAGTAAGAGTAATATTTGTTCCATTTCATAGATAGACAAATTAAAGAACAAATATTTACTGATGACACTGACTAGCAGTAGAGACATAAACCCAACAAATACGCAGCTATGCGCAAGGACAAAAACAACATATTATCTTTCCCCATCTTCTTTCTAATCACCAAATGTCTATATTTTATAGGAGAGATTTCTAAATCTTGTGAGTCATTTTCAAATTTTAAAACCATAGTGGTTCCCATCAAATGACAGAGCCATTTACATTCACAGCAGCTGAGAGATTTTTTTTTTTTTGCACGCATGGCCTTATGCCTGAGCTTCTATTATTTCTGTTCCAGAAGAATGCAATAAATATGTCTAGAGACAAGGGGCAAAGTTAATAAAAGGCTGTCCTTTCCTTTGCCTAAGACCCTGGTTTAAAATGAGCTATTTTCCCTGAACACCATATATTAATTGGATGGCTTCAGCTTCAGCCACAGACAAAAGCAGTCCAGATCATGATTATTTGCAATATAATTCTTCTTGATATGATGAGCAGTCACAGAGCATAGATATTAAAAAGTAAACTTCCATGATAAGAAAAAGATCTTAGAATGCAACCTTTTGGTAGGTCAGTTAAAGGACCGCCACTGATATCATTTTTGCATTGTGTGTATCCCTCTCAAAGATTCATGAATATTTTATAATTAAAGAGCCTTCAAAACAATTTACTTCTAATTGGCTCAATTTTTAAAAAATGACTTGTTTCACTAAAGTGCTTTTTGTTTGCTTTTAATATGTATTCAGGATCCTCCATTACGATTTCTACTAGCTGCAGACACTTGCAGGAGATGGACAGTGTTTAATAGATAGCAGACTCTCTGGAGATGTTTGCCCATTTCAATTAAACAAGGCAATGTGATTTTTCGGTCTTTTTGTGTAGTACAAAGCACCTACCTACTTTTTCATATCATAGGAAGGTAGTGTTTTCAGGCCCATTGCTTTAAACACTAAAAACAGGTTCTGAATCTAAATTAGACTTGTTTCAAGTCTTTTATCTTAGTTTCTGAAATCCAAACTCCATACTGATCCAAAGAACTGAAAATGGCTAAGCTTGTATGGTGCCTTACCCACTCTGCTTTTGGGGCTTCATTCTAATCTAAATGACTAGGTTGATAGCCAGGGCATCAGTGTGGATAATCGTTCATAATCAGGTAACCAGGCATAGCAAAATAATTCTTCCTCCCATTATCACCTCCTTTAAAAATTTTTTTTGGAGTCAAACACACAGGTCTCTGGTTCTCAACTTTGGGTAAGTTTGCTCCCCAAGGAGTGTTTGGTAACATTTGGAGACATTTTTAATGATCACCACTGGGGAGTATGCTAATGGATAGGGGCCAGAGATGCTGCTAAACATCCTACAATGCTCAGAACACCTCCTAACAACAAAGAATTCTCTGACCCAAAATGTCAGTAGTGCTAAGGTTGAGAGACCCTGACATAGGGGGACAAAAATAAAGGAGATGGTATAGAGTTAGTCTATTTTATATTCCTATACTCTATTCTCCAAGGCTAAAATAATTGTTCATTTAACTTTCTACTTGTTTGAATTCAAACAGCTTCAATTACGCATATTTACTAACACATTCGGACACTCCTGAATTCATCCGTTGCTTCATTAAAGAAAAAAAGGAGGTAAAAGAGCTTCTAAAGTCCCAACTCAAATAAATACTTGAAATAATTCAGATATTAACGACAAAGAAACCTGAGCAGAAGTCTGAAGACAGAGTAAAACATATAAATGCACAGACAAGGTTTGAGAGGAAGATAGTTGTTTGATTGTTGCATATTATGCCTTGGACTTTATGCTAAGGGCAAAGGGAAATCACCGAAGGAATTTAAGCTACATAGGGACTTAATGAGATTTGTGTTTAGGAAAATTACCCTTGTTGGAGGGAAAGAGTTTATATAAGGCACTGCATGGAGTCAGAGTCCAAATAGGAGGTCGTTGTAATGCTCCAGGTCAAGGATGGTTTGGCATAGAATATCATCCATAGAATGGAGAAATGCGGTGATTATAGAAGATGTTTATGAAGTAGAATTGGACACAACTATACTGTTAAGGCACCATGAACTCATGAAGATGAAGACCAGTCAAGGATTATGCTTGGATTTCTTTCAGCTTAAACAATGAGGAGGAACAATGAGAAACAATGAGCTTATCACAGGAGGTAGGACATAGCAGAGAGTTTTTGGGTAGGGAGGGAAGATAATAATCTTAATTTTTCATATCAAACTCAAAAACCATTGCAACATCTTTGAAAATGTCCTTAGACAGTTGGTTATGTGAGATTAAGAATTCTGGACTAAAATCTGGATTGAAAGAGAATTCAAGAAGTCACCAAGGCGGTAAAGATTTGGTTTGGTCAGAATTTATGGCTGCCCAGAAGTCCCAGAGGAGGAAGGCCTGGGTATCAGGCAAATTTGCTCAGTCAGATTCCATGAGCTCATCAGGTACAAATAGGGTAATAGTACAGTTCCCTGGTCAAAATAAAAACGACAACATTTCAAAGAGACTCTTAAAGTTGTGAAAATAAAATGTAGTAAATATTAAACCTGACATTTGTGTAGTGCTTTAAAATTTACCAAGTGCCTGCATGGGAATTATCTTATTTAATTCACACAACCTGAGTAGGGATGGACAGATATTATTGTTTCCATTCTGTAGATATGGTTACTGAGGCAATGAGAGGTTAAAGTGTATTTCTCAATATCATGCAGGATGTAAATACCATCACTGAATTTTTAGCCAAGTTTTCTCACACCAAGCTCCATGCATTTTCAACACACAAACACACACACACACAAATACAATGCCTGAATATGGAAAAATAAAAATTAAGAGTGAAAGTTATTTAGAAAATAGTTTTTCTCCCATAAGGATTCTATATATGCATCAAAAATAATTCTGGGCCATTTCAAGAGACTGAAGTTTAATACTAAAGTATATTTCTATATCATTTATCTAACTCGAGAAGTTAAATATTTTAAATATTTATAATGAACATATATAATGTTACTAAAATAGATCACTGCTCTCAATAGTAATTGGTCGCCCACAGCCTCCTGTTCTACATAAAATTTTAGCATCTTTCCATACAGACAGATAATTTTCCAGTTTATTGCTAAATGTACATTTCAAGTGACCTTGGATGTCAAATTTGAATTGCCAAGGTTCCTTGGAGTAGGAAATTCAGAGATAGAGAAACTTTAACACAAGCTCTGGTTTCAATGGTGCACTATCTCTAATAAAAATTGATAATGACTCCAGGACTGGAAATGCTTTATCAGTCCCAGAGGCTTAGTCGCCTCACACCAGATGCGGGAAGTTGACTGTATTCATTAATATCCTTCACTGAGGTCACAGGTAGGCAGAGAAGGAGCTCCTGGGGGGATAGCTAGAGAAATAAAAGTAAAGAATATTGAGTTTCGTGTAGTAAAGGAAGGATGCGAGTTTACAAGGTTCTCATTGTCTTAAGTATGTAAGTAAATTGAAAGTCAAGTCTACTGAAAGGAATGCTTTATGTTACTTGAAGCTTCCACATTGCTATTCCATCAAGGACAGACAGCACCTGTTTCACATTCCCATCCCATCAAGGATAGACAGCACCTGTTCAGAGTGACTATTGCTTTTTATTTTCCTTTCTCCCTAGTCTACCCTTCAAAATTACAAAAAAGAAAGTAATTGTTCTGACTTTGTTACTTTCTTATTTTGTTTCATATTGGCGAAAATTAGAATTAAAACATGTGGTATTCTTTTATGACACTTTGTCAGCTCTCAGAATTGAGCTTAACCGATTCGAGTGAATCTATGTGCTGAAGCGACTCCTGAGGGAAAATACAAATCCTTCGAAAGGATTGCTACACGGCTTCAGCAACAAGCATTGAGACCTCCTTATCCAGCCTAACCCTGCTTACATATTTCAGAACTGAACCCCAATCTTTATCCCCACACAGCCTTTCTCTGGTGATTTGAGCAAGCCTTGTTAACAGTTTCATCTAACAGGCTCAGCAGGTTCAACATTTGATTATCTTTCCCTCAGGTTCACGATCAAGTCTTTTTCCTTCATTACGCACTGACAGGAACACTGTGCTCAGGTTCTGTGTGTGGGTAGCTTCAAATACTGAACGTGCAGAAAATGCAGAATCGACAATCTGGATAAATCTCGCATTCAAGGAATTTAATTGTATTATTGAAATTCAGGGCTGCGCCCCTGAGACATTGATCTGGTATTGTCAGTTTCAAATCCTGGGTGCACTAGCAGCATGATGATGCGTTCATGGAATTTGCAATTGAGATAATGAGGAATCAAAGCTTGCGTGCGACAGGATCACTAACTGACAGAAAACAGGGGAACCAACGCAAATCAATATGGACCGGCCCGACAGAGCCCGCCTGGCAGCATGCTATCTTGGCAAAGCTCCTCAGGTTCCAATTTAAGAACAGGCTCAGGATTTCAGAGAGGGGCACAGTTGGATGTGCAGACGGGGGTGACGCTTTCGCTTTCCAAGGCACAGAGAATGTTTGCTCATAAGCTTTTATTGCCAAAGGCAAGGCGCTCCAGTTTCAGCAGCCAAATAAAACAAAGGGGGATTAGAACAAAACAGTGGAATACAAAATATGGGGGAAAAAAGGAGGAAAAAGACTTGTGACAAATGATTGCTTTTTGCTCTGCAAGAAGTTAGATGTAATCTGCTCTGCTCAGGGATTCTCAAACAATTTAAAAGGAAGTGAAGGCTCACGTTGTTAGGAGAATATATTTTAATCATGAAGTCGAATTCTTCTGAACTTTTGTTTACTTCAGAGCTGAGTAAGAAAAGCCAATTTTCATTTCAGAGTTACGAGAGTGAGTTAAAGGTGTTTCTTGGGCTAAACAAAACTGACTATTGTCCCACATTTGCCCTGTCATTCAGTAACCCATTCTCCCTCTCAGACCGGATGCCCTGGGAAGACAGGGCTATAAGAGCAGACACCGAGGAAAGGAATCAAGTAGGGTAGATATTTCAAGCCAAATTTTCTCTCTCTTTCCTGGACACTTACTCGAGTGGGGTAATTGTTAAATTACATGAAAGTTCCATCCTCCAACAAAACATGTAGCACATCTCTAATTTAGGCTTGTTGTCCCAGCATAATTCTGAAAAGCACTCTTTTTTATTCTCAGAGTATCTTGGTTTGGATGATAAAAATATGGTAATATATGGTCACCCTGTAAACCTAAAAGATTTATCACTTCAAAGGGAGAGGGGTTTTCTTTTAACCAGATAGCACTCAATGTACCACATGACAACACTTTAAATATTGTAGCTTGATGACTAGTTTGGAAAAAATATAAATGTTACTGCCTCAGCTCCCTCTGAAGTTAAAGAATACATGCCATCTTAAAGACTTAAGGAAAAAAATAATTTTTGTTTAGCCAGATTTTACTGGTCCTCTTGACTCCTTAGATGCCTTTGTGCTTTAGAAGGTAGAAGGATACATTTGTAAGTGACTAGTATATTTCATCTCTGAGAGTCAACTTTCCCTAACTATATTCCCATAACAGTCAAAATACTGGATTTTGTGATTAAATACCAAGAAAGCTAGTCAGAGAGATCACCTTAAGTTATTCAGAACTAGCCTTTTAGATAAATACATGCTAAGGTCTATTTATTTTAACCCTTTTGTATAAAAATATTTTTTTTCTAAAATATATGGAAACTTCCCAGACATGATGATCAGAGAACCCCTGAAAATATTTTAAAGTTATTTAAGTTTCTGGAAAGGAACTGGGACTGACACCAGGAAATAGCTGGAAACTCTCATCCTTGAACTGATCTCATATGAGTTTGACATTGTCACTCACATTTTTTTTGCATTAAGATGAGTAAAAACTATGAGAGATTGATTTTACTGGTATATGACAAAGGTGCCATTGTATAAATTGGCCATTCAATGAAGGCTAGAGCAGGTTTATCTTGTTTCTTGTTCATATCAAATTATTTGGGACTGTTTTTTTTAGCAATATTCTCTCATTTTAGCATCTGTACATCAGTCCCCTAGAACCAGACTCAACTCCCTCTCACAATTACTTCTACTAACGTCTAAAGAGAAACACCATATTTTGTAAAACTTTAAAATATTGCTACCAGAGATCATGATGACCAATTTTTCTCTTTAAAGTCTACCGAAGTAAAGATTCACCGTGTCTTCCCTTCCATCTAAAGCAGCCAAATTTCATCCTTCCAGAGCAGAAAAATTGAAGTACTTTGAAATTTGGTAACTTTGTTTAACATCCTTATTAATAGAATAATTGGACACGAAAGAAACTTACCTATCCTTTGAATTGAGAGAAAAAATACACTAAATTTTAATCCAATGTAACAATTAATTGACTCCTTCTTTTACTCATAAATAATTGCTCATTGCCTATTGTCTGTTAGACATTTAGGAACACATCCAGGAACATGGCAGGAATAATATAAAGATCGTCCCTACCCTTATTCAGAAGGCAAAAAAAAAGCAAGGAAAGGAAAATCAAAATGACTAATTTCTCTGTGTATCCCCTCGCCTGGCCATCTTAAACTTAGCTTGTTAAAACTTAAAGAGTTCCTTATTCTTTATGGATATTTACAGAGGTTTCTAACTGAATATAATACCAAAAAACGCCAGCACAGATACAATGCAAAGTTTTCAGGCAGTTGATAAAATCAAAAAACCTCATCTTCTTGTTTTGCTTTTAAGGCTAGTTGTTTTTTTTCTTTAATTCCCTAACAATCATTGTTCAAGATTCATTCTACTAAGAAAAAAATTTTTTTTTTTTATTAATGTTATGATAGATTACAACCTTGTGAGATTTCAGTTGTACATTTTTGTTAGTCATGTTGTGGGTACACCACTTCCGCCTCCGTACCCTCCCCCCACCCCCCCTTTTCCCTGGTAACCACCGATCAGATCTCCTTCTCAATATACTAATTTCCACCTATGAGTGGAGTCATATAGAGTTCGTCTTTCTCTGACTGACTTATTTCGCTTAACATAATGCCCTCGAGGTCCATCCACCTTGTTGTGAATGGGCCAATTTTGTCTTTTTTTATGGCTGAGTAGTATTCCATTGTGTATATATACCACATCTTCTTTATCCAATCATCAGTTTCTGGGCATGTAGGCTGGTTCCACGTCTTGGCTATTGTAAATAATGCTGCGATGAACATAGGGGTGCAACGGACTCTTGAGATATCTGATATCAGGTTCTTAGGATAGATACCCAGTAATGGGATGGCTGGGTCATAGGGTATTTCTATTTTTAACTTTTTGAGAAATCTCCATACTGTTTTCCATAGTTTGCATTCCCACCAACAATGTATGAGGGTTCCTCTTTCTCCACAACCTCTCCAACATTTGTCGTTCTTGGTTTTGGATGTTTTTGCCAATCTAACGGGGGTAAGGTGATATCTTAGTGTAGTTTTGATTTGCATTTCCCTGATGATTAGTGATGATGAACATCTTTTCATGTGTCTACTGGCCATATTCATATCTTCTTTTGAGAAATGTCTGTTCATGTCCTCTGCCCATTTTTTGATCGGGTTGTTTGTTTTTTTCTTGTTAAGCAGTGTGAGTTCTTTGTATATTATGGAGATTAACCCTTTGTCGGATAAGTGGCTTGTAAATATTTTTTCCCAGTTAGTGAGCTGTTTTTTTGTTTCAATCCTGTTTTCCCTTGCCTTGAAGAAGCTCTTTAGTCTGATGAAGTCCCATTTGTTTATTCTTTCTATTGTTTCCCTCAACTGAGGAGTTACAGTGTCCGAAAAGATTCTTTTGAAACTGATGTCAAAGAGTGTACTGCCTATATTCTCTTCCAAAAGACTTATTGTCTCAGGCCTAATCTTTAGGTCTTTGATCCATTTTGAGTTTATTTTGGTGTGTGGTGAAAAAGACTGGTCAATTTTCAATCTTTTGCATGTGGCTGTCCAGTTTTCCCAGCACCATTTGTTGAAGAGACTTTCTTTTCTCCATTGTAGGCCCTCTGCTCCTTTGTCGAAGATTAGCTGTCCATAGATGTGTGGTTTTATCTCTGGGCTTTCAATTCTGTTCCATTGATCTGTGGACCTGTTTTTGTACCAGTACCATGCTGTTTTGATCACTGTAGCTTTGTAGTATGTTTTGAAATCGGGGATTGTGATTCCGCCGGCTTTGTTTTTCTTGCTCAGGATTGCTTTAGCAATTCGCGGTCTTTTGTTCCCCCATATGAATTTTAGGATTGTTTGTTCAATTTCTGTGAAGAATGTTCTTGGGATTCTGATTGGGATAGCATTGAATCTGTATATTGCTTTAGGTAGTATGGACATTTTAACTATGTTTATTCTTCCAATCCATGTGCAAGGAATGTTTTTCCATCTCTTTATGTCATCGCCTATTTCTTTCAAGAAAGTCTTGTAGTTTTCATTGTATAGATCCTTCACTTCCTTGGTTAAGTTTATCCCAAGGTATTTTATTCTTTTCGTTGCGATTGTGAATGGGATAGAGTTCTTGAGTTCTTTTTCTGTTAGTTTATTGTTAGTGTATAGAAATGCTACTGATTTATGCACGTTAATTTTATACCCTGCTACTTTGCTGTAGTTGTTGATTATTTCTAATAGTTTTTCTGTGGATTCTTTGGGGTTTTCTATGTATAAGATCATGTCGTCTGCAAACAACGAGAGTTTTACTTCTTCGTTACCTATTTGGATTCCTTTTATTTCTTTTTCCTGCCGAATTGCTCTGGCCAGCACCTCCAGTACTATGTTGAATAGGAGTGGTGAAAGTGGGCACCCTTGTCTTGTTCCTGTCCTCAGAGGGATGGCTTTCAGTTTTTGTCCATTGAGTATGATGTTGGCTGTGGGTCTATCATATATGGCCTTTATTATGTTGAGGTACTTTCCTTCTATACCCATTTTACTGAGGGTTTTTATCATAAATGGGTGTTGGATCTTGTCGAATGCTTTCTCTGCGTCTATTGAGATGATCATGTGGTTTTTGTTTTTCATTTTGTTGATGTAGTGTATCACGTTGATTGACTTGCGGATGTTGAACCATCCCTGTGTCCCTGGAATAAATCCCACTTGATCATGGTGTATAATCTTTTTGATGTATTGCTGTAATCGGTTTGCCAAAATTTTGTTGAGGATTTTTGCATCTATGTTCATCAGTGATATCGGCCTGTAGTTCTCCTTCTTTGTGTTGTCCTTGTCAGGTTTGGGGATCAGAGTGATGTTGGCTTCATAGAATGTGTTAGGGAGTTCTCCATCTTTCTCAATTTTCTGGAACAGTTTGAGGAGAATAGGTATTAAGTCTTCTTTGAATGTTTGGTAGAATTCTCCAGAGAAGCCGTCTGGTCCTGGACTCTTGTTTTTGGGGAGGTTTTTGATTACCGTTTCTATTTCCTTACTTGTGATTGGTCTATTCAGATTCTCCATTTCTTCCTGATTCAGTTTGGGGAGATTGTAGGAGTCTAGGAATTTGTCCATTTCTTCCAGGTTGTTCAATTTGTTGGCATATAGTTTTTCATAGTATTCTCTTATGATCTCTTGTATTTCATTGGTATCTGTTGTGATTTCTCCTCTGTCATTCCTGATTTTATTAATTTGCGATTTCTCTCTTCTTTTCTTGGTGAGTCTGGCTAGGGGTTTGTCAATTTTGTTAATTCTTTCGAAGAACCAACTCTTTGTTTCATTGATCCTTTCTATTGTCTTTTTTGTTTCAATATCATTTATTTCTGCTCTTATTTTTATTATTTCCCTCCTTCTACTGACTCTGGGCTTTGTTTGTTCTTCTTTTTCTAGTTCTGTTAGGTGTCGTTTGAGGTTGCTTATGTGAGCTTTTTCTTGTTTAGTGAGGTGAGCCTGTATTGCGATGAATTTCCCTCTTAGGACTGCTTTTGCTGCATCCCAAATGATTTGGTATGTCGTGTTCTCATTTTCATTTGTCTCCAGATAATATTTGATTTCTTCTTTAATTTCTTCAATGATCCATTGTTTGTTGAGAAGCGTGTTGTTTAGTCTCCACATTTTTGCACCTTTCTCTGCTTTTTTCTTGTAGTTGATTTCTAGTTTAATAGCGTTATGATCAGAAAAGATGCTTGATATTATTTCAACTCTCTTGTATTTATTGATGTTTGCTTTGGTTCCCAAAATATGGTCAATCCTTGAGAATGTTCCATGTGCACTTGAGAAGAATGTGTAACCTGCTGTTTTGGGGTGAAGTGTTCTATATATATCTATTAAGTCCATCTGGTCTAATTTTTCATTTAATTCTATTATTTCCTTGTTGATTTTCTGTCTGGATGTTCTGTCTATTGGTGTTAATGGTGTGTTGAGGTCCCCTACTATTATTGTATTGTTGTTGATGTCTTCTTTTAGTTCTATTAAGAGTTGCTTTACAAATTTTGGTGCTCCTGTGTTGGGTGCGCATATATTTATAAGTGTTATGTCTTCTTGGTGGAGAGTCCCTTTTATCATTATATACTGTCCCTCTTAATCTTTCTTTATCTGTTTTGCTTTGAAATCTACCTTGTCTGATATTAGTATAACGACACCTGCTTTCCTTTGTTCATTATTAGCTTGGAGTATTGTTCTCCATCCCTTCACTCTGAGTCTCTGTTTGTCTTTGGGGCTGAGGTGTGTTTCCTGGAGGCAGCATATTGTTGGATCTTGTTCTTTGATCCATCCTGCCACTCTGTGTCTTTTGATTGGGGAGTTCAATCCATTTACATTTAGAGTGATTATTGAGACGTGGGGGCCTACCACTACCATTTTGTGTCTTGTTTTCCGGTTTTCTTCAGTTTCCTTTGTTTCTCGTCCCATGGTTTAATCTGTTCTGATGTAGAGCTGCTACTCTCTGTTGTTGTCCTTCTACTTATCTCCTCTGCTCTTGGTTTTGTAGCCCCTTTCCTTTTTTGGATTTTTCAGGAATGAGGGTTTTCCTGAGAATTTCCTGAAGAGGAGGTTTTGTGGCAATGAACTCCCTTAATTTTTGTTTATCTGCGAAAGTTTTTATTTCTCCATCATATTTGAAGGATATTTTCACTGGGTAGAGAATTCTTGGCTGTAGATTTTTGTCCTTCAGATTTTTGAATATATCATTCCACTCTCTTCTAGCCTGTAAAGTTTCTGCTGAGAAATCTGCTGATAGCCTGATGGGGGTTCCTTTGTAGGTTAGTTTCTTTTGCCTGGCTGTCCTTAATATTTTCTCCTTGTCGTTGACTTTTGCTAGCTTCACTACTATATGCCGTGGAGTTGGTCTTCTTGCATTGATAAAGTTTGGAGATCTATTGGCTTCTGTCACCTGAAGATCCATCTCCCTCACCAGATTTGGGAAGTTCTCAGCCATTATTTCTTTGAATAGGTTTTCTGCCCCTTTCTCCTTCTCTTCTCCCTCTGGTATACCTATAATCCTTACGTTGCATCTCCTAATTGTGTCTGATAATTCTCGGAGAGTTTCTTCATTTCTTTTAAGTCTTGCTTCTCTCTCCTCCTCTGCCTGCAACAATTCTATATTGCCATCTTCCAAATGGCTAATTCTTTCCTCCATATTATCGGCCCTACTGTTCAGAGCATCTAGATTTTTCTTAATCTCCTCTATTGTGTTCTTCATTTCCAATATTTCTGTTTGGTTCTTCTTTATCGTATCAAACTCTTTTGTGACATATCTCCTGATCTCGTTGAGTTGTCGGTCAGAATTCTCTCTTAACTCATTGAGAATCTTAATGATGGCTGTTTTGAAGTCATCGTCATTTAGGTTATATATCTCATTTTCTTTGGGATTGTTTTCTGTGTATTTGTTACTTTCTTTCTGTTCTGGAGATTTAATGTATTTTTTCATATTGCTTGATGTTGTTGATTTGTGCCTCCGCGTGGAGATAGAGTTTAGTTGCTCCTTTCACTTGTTTCAGCTGCTGCAGTGGGGGGAGCAGCTGTTTATACTTCACCAACCAGGAACCCTGTCCGTAGTTGCTAACTGGGCCTGGGCCCCTCTTCGTAGCCACAGTGGCCCTTTGGATTCCCTCCTCTGCCGTGGGGGCCGTCACAGGGGGGCTTCAGGCTGCAGGTGCCTACTGTTGCAGCCCACCTAGATGTGCTCTCTCCTTGGGGTCTGCAACGGTGTTATGGGCTTTTCCAGCGGCCAGGGGTGGGATCACTTATATTTGTCGCTCCGTTGCTGTCGGCACCCACCGAATCTCACTTGTCCTCTCTGGGTCACAGGAGAGCTATTGGCATCTTCTACAGTCTGTGGTTAGTACACCTAGCTATGCTGCTTTTGCCCTCGGGTCTTCCAGCCTTGTGGCTGGCGGTTGGGTGCCTTCTACTGGTGCTGTGCAGAGGCTTTCCCTAAGGCTGCTGTGAGCCTGTAGGGTTTCCCCCTAGGCTACTAAGCTGGGTCTCCGGATCTCTCTCCAGCCCCAGTCCTCTCCGAGATCTCCGGCAATCCCTAGTCTCACCGGGCGGGCAATGGCAGCTGGGGGTCGCCCCGCCCTCTGGGCTTCTCTCCGGGCCTCTCCCGGGAGCCCTGAATGCTGGGAGTGGCCCCTCTGCTAACGGCAGACAGAGAGTTTTGTCTGCTGCCCGGGCGGAGCTCCGGCGCTTCCCCTCCGGGTCGCAGAACCGGCCTGTGAAAGTTCCCCCAACCCCGGTCCTCTCCGAGATCTCCGGCAATCCCTAGTCCCACGGGGCGGGCAACGGCAGCTGGGAGACCTCCGTACCCTCCGTGACTCTCTCTGGGACCCTCCGGGCACCCCGAGCACCAGGCTGGGTCTCCCCGCCAATGGCGGGGAGAGACTCTCCCCGCGGGCTCAGGTGTGCAACTCCAAAGTTTCCCTCTGCGTTTAGGAGTAATTGCGGGGGGTTTAGGTAGGGTTCTGGTCACCTGTTTCCACCGTCGCTCCTCTGTTGTGTTCTCGCTCCTGCCCTAGATGTGTGTGGATCCTCTGGGGGCGTCCGTTGGAAGAAAGCCGCTTGCGGGTCCTAGGCTGCCCGTCGGGGTCGGAGAGTTTTCACCTATTTCCACATCCTCCCGGAGGAAAGTCCGTCCGCCTTCCGATGTATAGTCGCGTGGGTGTCTCAGACGTCCTGAGATGCTGTCTGGATATCCTTTGTCAAGCGATAAGTGTCCAAATAATTGTAGACTCGAAGGGCGAGAGACAAAGAGGACTACTCACGGCGCCATCTTGGATCTTCTCCTCTATGAAAAAATTATTATCCCATTGCACAAATTACTCTCACTCCAGATTGACATGATTAGAAATTTTCAGCTAATCAGCAAGCGGTCTGTAGTTTGAGTCCCATTCATCAGCGCTGTGAAAGGGGAAGATGTCAGCAAGGGGAGCAGGGCTCTATTAAGTATTCCCGATTAGGAAGTGAATACTGAAATCGATTAATAATTGAGAAAAGAATTAAAATTCTCTTCTTTCAGCCATATTATAGAGAAGAGATTGCTATAGTTAATGGCAATTATGCGAAATATTCTGGGTAATGAAGCAACTTAAATAAACTTTGCAGTCCTCACTCATAAATAGAAAAAAACTGCAATTTGAATGTAATATCCCAATTTGCATTTAAGATTATGAGGAAACCCAGTGCTTGAACTAACTCAGCCTATTAGGTAATAACAATTTCAGTAACTCTGAGTATTATATTAATAATAATCATAATAATGCTCTCTGCTTAATTTCCTTTAGTTTGACTAGAATGGTTTACAAATATTTTCGAATAGGCTAAAAGGGCAACCTAAAACCCATTCTTGAGGTTTTTAAGGGAATGCAGATACCACGGAGGTTGGAGTTTGGCCATTAATGCTTCAGAATGCATCCTTTTACCTATATCATCTTGCTTATAATTTTATTTGCTTCATATGACACTTACTTATGAATATACAGTAATTAATTCATTGGGTTTCTACTAAATGAGAATACAGTCTCTGGTGATTTATACATGCTATAGACCTTATGATAGTGGTACATTTATCTCTCCTTTCTCCATGTACATGTTTCTTGAATTCTCAGCCATTTAAGTAATCAAAAACCTGAACTCTAGCATCTGGTAGTCTTTGGGGGAGTGGATCAGGTGAGGAGTACCCACCATTGGGAGCTCACAAGGGACTCCCCAGAGACCACTGATGACATTATTTGTTCACAGACAATGTTAGTAATTTTGGATAAAACTTCACTGTAAGTAGCCAATAACCGGATGCCCATTAAGCCAATGCCGATGTGCCCATTATCAATTATTTTAGGGTTAGCCTCTTCCTAGTTAACTAAAATAATCAGATTTGCAAAAGAGATTTTACTGAATACACACAATCATGAGATACATGATCAGAGCTGTGTGAAAATATACACACAGGAAAAGAACAGAAAGAACTCAGAAGTCTACAGAGTATTTTTTTCTCTAAATGATCCAACTGCGTATTTCATGTATTTTTCCAAAATTTCCATTAAAATAGAAATTACTTTCATCATGGTAAAGAAGCCTTTCTGGAAATACATTACTACAACCGTATTTTTAAGATTTAGTAGTCCATTTTCAAAACTTTGACATATACTTTAGAAAAAGTATTTCCTGAGCACTGTCAAATACTAAACTGTTTCTGCCATCACTATCTTGTACCTTTGCCATCCTAAACAGGTGTTTATTTCAACTCACGTATGTAGAGGAGAAAAATAACCTCTAACATTGGCTTTGATTTAAAGTCATTATCCTCTTTATCAGATGTTGGTCAAAGGTGTTTATCATCAACAGTTTTATACAAAATTTTGGATTTTTTTTCTCTCAACTCATTAAACTATGACACAGCAATAGTTGAGATTCTGTGAAAAATCCCCAAATGTGACTTTTTTTGAAAGAATAATTGCCAGTTCAAGAAATTTTTCTGTCTTCTTGGGATTTATCAAGGTGTTTTGTTATTTTTGTGGTGTTTTTAGTTCCTGGAATCCATGATTCCTTCATGTCTAGCTTCCCTGAGTTTAATCTAAGGGGAGAAAAACAGCAGCCTGAATTTATTTCGTCAACTTGGTAGCCTATTTCAACATAGATTTTGCTTTTAACATGGTGCTATTCAGTTCCAGCTAAACCTCTGAATCCTTTATTACTAATAATATCGTTCTCTCTGATTAGTAAAATGAGAATTATTAAGGGTTTGTTGCTAATGGAATGAGAGTAAAAAAAAAATACATCAGAACTTATTTAATGTAGCTTTACAGCAGGTTAATTGAAAAGCTATTACATTATATGTAAGTACAGATTGATTTATTAGGGCTATAGACCATATACTACTGTGTACTTTTTTCATTAGAGAAGACCAGAACAGATTTGCAGAAATGTCCAAGAAATTGAAAGTGTATAAATACAAATGTAAAGGACTTCCAACAACTCTTAACCTATAGTTAACTCAAGCACATAAATGTGAAGAAAATTAAATGTAATTTTAACTTTTTGAAAAGTCTGAAATTAAAATAAGTTACTGCCCATCTAACTTGACTATATATAAGGGAATTGATTTTATAGTGATTTTGAAGAAATATGCAGAAATTGGTAAATCAGAATTACCTGCTTTATAATTCTATTTCCAAAACAACATGATTCAGTCCACTTCATCTCATTTTTCCTGCCTCCAGCTTAATCCAAGTATCTGTCTCTTCTCACCTGGCCCACGGTAGTGTGCTCCTCACAGATCGCCCTGCTCACGTACTATATTTAACCTCTCTTCTCAATTGGCTCTTTTCCTTTCAAATATAAAAATGTTCAAGTCCCTTCCAACACATCCTTTTTGACCCTCTATCTAGATCTCTCTCCATGTCTTCACAAAATTCCAATACAACACTCTGTAATTTTTGTCTGCCTTTCTTCAGTGCTTTTCTACTCTTAATTCACAGCCTAATTTATTCATTCATAAATCTACTGTAACAGTTGGAAATTTACTCCCTGGGATCACCAAGAACCTCCTAATTGTCAGGTCCGATTTGCCCTTTCTGCAAGATTTTACACTGTTCACCACTCCTATCTTTTGGAAACTCTTTCACATTTGCCTTTTATGACACAATTTCTCTTGTCTGCACATCTGCTTATATGTCAGGCAGGGTCATGGCAAGAAACAGATGATACTCAGATTGGATAAGTTGAGAAGAGTTTAATACAAGGACTATTTACAAAAGTGTGAGCAAGAAAGACAAGTATGATAGTGCAGCTCCCTAGGTTTAACATCTGTAGACGTCACTACTTCTAGGCATATAGTGCAAACAGAGGAAGGGGGAACCAGGACCTGGAGAGAGAGGGACTTTTGTTGAGCCCTACACAAAATGTGACCTTCATTCATGGGACATGTGAAGGCTTTGAGAACCCACAAGGATAGATGCAGGACAATGAAAGCCCTGAACTTGCTGTTCTTCCTTCTGACTATTTCAAGTGCCTCCTTCTCAATTAGGTCAACAATACCTAAAGCTAGAAGGCAAGGGAGCCATTTTATGCAGTCCGAACAGGTCAGCTTCTCAGGCCACAGAGCAGGGTGGAGAGGAGTGGAGAGTGGATCTGAAAGGGCTAACAGAAGACATCCTGCCCAGACTCTATTTTTAAGTGATGATTTTTCTCCAGAGTTCCAGTTCGGATCCTCCTGTCTTCACACTCATCCTCCTGACCTCACACATGTATATCTTCCATCTTGGATTATATTATTACTTCTGTGCTGGTAATTCCCCAATCTGTATCTCCATTATAAATACATTTTCTGAGGTCAGTCTCATACATTCAAATATTTAAAGGGTATCTCTTTCTTGAATTCAACATCACAAAATCTGAAATCATTTTCTTCCCATGTAAATTTATCTTTCCATATTATCTCTCTCTGAAACTAAATGACACCCCAACTACCCAATCACCGAAGGCAAAAACCCAGAATCATCCTTGACTAATTTTTTACTCACTAGGCACAGCCAATTGGTCACAATGCTTTATAGGTTATCTCCTAATGAATACTTAATTCACCCACTCCTGCGCCCTGTCACCATCACTATCCTAGTGAGTTGACAGAAATGTACACACCAGGGATTATGAAAACCAATTATATGAAGAGGTTACTAAATTTGGAGATTAAGGTAAATTCCAGAGGAAGCTTAAATGAGCTAAGACCTGAAGGATGAATAACGGGTGCCTAGGCAAATGGTGGGAAAAGTTTTGGATAAAAAAGAAACAGTATGTGCAAAGGTTTCTAGGGGAATAAAATAAATTCAACATTTGAGAAACTAAAATAAGACAAGCATGTCTTAAATATACTTAGACATCTTAAAATATTTTCAAGTGAGACTGGAGAAGTAGGAAGACAGAAGGTCGAAGAGGGCTTTGGAAGTGATAATGTGGATTGGGACTTATTGCATATGGTAGTCAAGTTGATGGAAGAAGAGTTAAAGAATAGACTCCAGGAAAATTATCTCTATTTAAGCCTGGAAAGGTCTCACAGTCTCAATCTGTAGAGTAGGAGAACACACCAGCCAGGTGAGAAAAGAAGACCTGAAGAGTTAACTAGTAAAGAAATCTTTTAGGAGCAGCATACCTTGTTTATTACTCAAGTCTCCAAGTACAACTCATCTTTGCACCCTAAACCCCTGTGCATGTTCAAGAATTTTCAGATTAGATTATGAGGATTAGACTGTGAGTCAGGAATCCTTCTTCTATGGAATCTCTTTGCATTTATCATTTACTCCAAAACTCTTGGAACTTATGACTGTTTATCATATTTTCTTTTCAAGAGGCAGGATGGAAATGTCATTTATCCAAGAGGTAAAAGTCTTAGACATTATGTTGTCATTATTATTATTTGTTAATAATACCTTTCCAATTGCTAATAACTAGGGCAGCCCACTTAAACTCCATGTTTTTATTTCTTCTTTTCTAAAATAAAAGAGTTGAGTGAGATAATAACCAAGAACCTTTCAAGCTCTGAAATTTTGTAAATTTAAATACCCAAAAACATGAGAATGGATGAAATAATCCTTTTAAGAGCTCTTCCAGTCTTGTAAGCCCAACAATAAATATCATAAAGTAAATGAAATGGACAGTCATGAAAAATCATCATTACATGTTCCCAAGGAAATCAACATTCATTCATGTAGAACAACACCATTTAATCCCATAAAGCTTGGCATCAGATCTAGATCTGCCATCTACCACAGTACTTACTCATCTCCAGAAATTCATTTCCAGGAAGGTCTTAGTAATTAGATAGCAGATATGTCCCAAGTAAATGCACTTAGGCAATTCATCAAGATCCTAGAAGAAACTACATATCACAACATACACACACGCACACAAACACACACACAAATACGACTTACTGAGGCTAGACTATAGGTATTTTCACAGACAAGTGAGAATAGAACCAACGAAAATGAATAATAGAAGGGAAAAGGTACATTGTTCTTTCTCATTTTTACATCTTAAACTATTTTAAGCAATAACTTCTGACTTTACTCTTAATTTTCTTTTATCACCTCTTGACTTCAACTTAACATTGTCCAGTGGAGAATTACTCATCTCCTAAAGGATCCTAAGGCTTAATTAATAGAGGAGCCAGCCAAAGGGATAAAGCTAGAGATATCAGAAGTAATTACAATTTAATGAAACAAGAGTGAACAAATTACCACAAAGCCCAGTAGCCTAGTAACTGACCTGAAATGAAAATTTGGTCATCAAACTGATAACCTCTCTTTTTACCTCTCTCCCTGAAATACCATTTCCTTTTTCTCTTTCCCATTCCATTCTCTTCTCATTCTGGAGAATTGTAAACTGATCATAGTTAGGATGACAAATAAAAATAAAAATATAATTGTACCTCTTATCTCAACACAAGTTCACATATCCAAATGGTAACTGTGAGGCATGGTCTGCAGGGTGAAATTAAAATTCAACTTTAATGAAAAAATGTAGAGTCAAAATTAACTAAAGACCTGTTTGGATAAATGTTCACTTTTATTTCAGAAATACTATAACCTTTTTGAATATTTAGCATATTTCAAGGCCTCCATGGAACTCATTAATGTCTCCCAAACACCATTTCCAGGGTGGTCTTCAGCACACAGACGCACTGCAGCACATCTTGGCTGCTTAAATTCAGCCTCAGAAAATGCTTGGAATAAAGAGAATGTTTACAGTCCCGTATTGTTTATTTTGACAAACACAATCTCTTTTTACACTGCGGGAGGGAAAGAGAAGGGGACCAAAAAAAAAAAAGAATCTTTGTTTTAAGAGAATTGCTATCAAATGTTAAGAACTGAAAAGGGGAAATTAACTCCCTGAGAAGCGGCAGTAGGGTGAAATTAGCCGAGAAGGCAATCACTGTCCTATCCATACTTCCGCTGGGGCTGAAATCAAAGCCTGCTCCAGCGTCCACCTCAAGCCCCTCTCCCAGAGATGCAGACTCTCTCTGACACCAGTCAAGATGCCCAACTGTATTGTACGCTACAGACTATTTCCGTTTGGGTGAAGCGGAGCTTCGGTGAGCAAAATCTAGCTGATCTGAGAAAAATTACCCTCTACAGACCATGACATTCTTTATTATAAAACTGGATGTTAGGTGAGCAAATAATTTCCATCTTTCAGCGAGCACTGAGACAATTTACTTTTGCATTTTCTCATGTCTAACTGTTCATGGCCTCTGTGGACATATTTGCTTTCATAGGTAAGGAAACTGAGGAAATTAAATGAGGGTTTAAATTTCACCCCAAATTTCTCAACTGTCTAATGACTTGTAGTCTAAGAAACTAATTTGAGTCAATATCGCCAAATGAACAGTTATTTAGTCATACAGCAATATTTTCTTCTGACAAGAGCTGGTTTAGAAATACATTGAAAGTAGCCTTATATAATCACATCCTTGAAGAATTATCTTTAATAGATGGATAAATGATGCTAAATTCCAGTAGGTTTGATTACAGTTGGGAGGAAAATTAGGTTAAATTGAGTCAGAAAGATGCTCAATAAATAAATGAAATACAAAAATAACAAAATTAAATTACATTGTCTGTATATCAATATGTTATGACTATAAGGAAACTGTGATCAGAAAAAAAGACTATTAAAGTACTTTATTAATAATCTCTTTAAAAACAGATTATTTAAGGTTAAATATTAAATTTACTTAAAGACATAGACAGCAAGAATAAATAGAGCTTCCAGAATATATAAAAAAGACATGAAAAACAGCACTTAAAGCTAACTCTAAAGTATCATATATGTACATACGTATGCATATGTATGTATGTGTACACATATATGTATACATACATGTTAGATATGTATATAAATGTAGCAAGGATTTGTAATGAATAAATTGCTATGTCAATGGAGAAGTCCCTGTGCAACTACACATTAAGATATGTTTTCAAATTTTACGCTAAATCATCCTTGCTGTGCAGGCATAAGGCCAGATGGAATCTTATGGCTGCTGTGTCAATACCTCCAGAACGTGGCCATCTTCTTAGCTAGTCCAAATAGAGCCATTCCGTCTGCCATAAACACTGGGCCCAAAGGCCACATTTATAGATTGCACTAAAAAAGTTAAAATTATTTTTACAGTGAAGGCATTTTTATAGGTTCTGGGAAAAGGGGAACTTGATATGTGTTCCAAAATACTTATTCTCTGGTGATTGTGAGTGCATTTTCATGTATGCATGTATAGGGAAATAAAAAAACCTTAATAGGATATTTTTATGGATGCCAGCACTAAATTAACTATGCATTATTATTGTTTCCCTGGGGGAAAGATCTAGCTGATTTTTGTTAGCTTCTGCATCTTCGGTCTTCCCACGATGATGATTGGTTTTATTCCTTTTTTTTTCTGTAATCACTTGATGGTTTCCTTCTCCAAATGGAAGATATAAGGCATGTCTTTCTCAACCTGCCAAAGGGTAGTCAAGGAGAAGACAATGGGGTTGATCAAATGCAGTGAACATTTTAATTTGTTTCCTTCAAAAAGGAGATTTTCACAGTGCCTGAAAATGCCAAGAAATTCTGTGCCTAGGTTCTTAGAACCTGTTAAAAACCCAAAGGTTCTTGGGGGCTGGCCCCATAGCCTAGTGGTTAAGTTCAGTGTGCTTTGCTTTGGCAGCCCAGGTTTCTGAGTTCGGATCCTGGGCACAGATATAGACCACTCAACAGCCATGCTGTGACAGCAACCCACATATAAAACAGAGGAAGACTGGCACAGACATTAGCTCAGGGCTAATTTTCCTCAAGAAAAAAAACCCCACAAAGGTTCTGAAGGCAAAAGATGACTATTGGTCACTAGCTGTCCCCAAATCACCTTTGTTGCAATGCCCCCAGCCTCTAGGGGGGAACAGGCACCATTGCTCTGTGCATTGTTGCCATTTGGGGTGAAGCCATTGATACAGACACCATGCACTCAATATCTACCTGTGAAACATAACATGACTGAAGGAAACCATTACTATACGATACCAGTCAAGCAGGATCATAAATGGCTCATGTTTTTAATCCTTTGCTCAGTGCTATAGAATTTCATAATAGTTACAAATATCAGACTTAAATTCATTTATTTTGACTTCTGTAAAAGACAGATAAGTATGCATAATTAAGTAAAGGGAAAAGAAAAAATAAAGAGGATTATTGGAGGCTCCTGTTTATAAAAAGGCACCAGATACTAATGTTTTTCTAGAATGCCAGACTCCATGAGAAGAGTAAGGAAGGAAAATAAACCCTGGTCTCATTTTTCACTCCATCAAAACTTTAGTGTGCCAGTCATTGATTCTTGGTGGGTTGGTTTGTATGAATTAAATTAAATCATCCATTTGAAGGAATCTGAAAGTCTCAAGTGCTACAAAAGGTAAGTCGGACAGGGAAGAATTTTAAATATTTTTACTACCTTATAAATGTAACTTATTCATGAGTATTCCCACTATCCTCAGTAGGAAATGGTGGAGAAGAGAGGAAAGGGAATTTCCTGGCCAGGCAAGTCAGCTTAACCATCCTACAGAGGACTGAGTCAGTAGAAAAAGATGTCAGACCTGCGTCAAACTCTGTGGTAGACATGGTACTTAACCTTCCAACCCATTCCTCTTGTCAGAAAGTTGACCACCCAAAGCTTCTAGAACAAACAGCCTAGGTATCAAGCGACCTCAACCAGCCTAACTAAAGCTGATGGGTGTGAACCTGTGATAAAACTAAAAAAATCTCAGGCAGATTCTCTCTCCCAGAAATTTGGAATTAGGATCCTGAAAAATTGTCTGTTAGATAATGGTATATCCCTAACTGAAAGACTGTGTAGTCATATCAAAGTCAGAGCCATGGTCAACCAATGCTGTGTCCAAGCTGAAATTCTATGGAAGAAGTGAAAATCTAACTGTGAAGAGGTGGGAGGGGACAAAGGAGACAATAGAAAAGCAAAGAACTGGCCATGAGCCTCAAGGAAACAGGAAAGATAGAGCTTCAGTTTCTAACTTTCTTCTTCCAGTCTTGCTACAGAATGGTGGAAATTCATTCTCTGCTTTGGAATTAACTGCTGTTAGCTTAAAATAAACACTCTTTTCAGAAGCTATTTAAAATTATGTCATTTTATTTAAACACAAATATGTCATGTGTATAACATGTGCACATCTTTCTCTTAATGCTCTTTGCTCACATGGTCTACACTACACGACTGTGTGTGTGCAAAATACTGCAGTCTAGCTCTTTTATGTCTGCTCACATTGGTTTTAAGGTTTTTTTAGAGAAAGAACTATGCTTTCCATATTTGCACATATACTATGGACCCGAGCATTCTTCTTGGTGAACCAATGACATAATCAACACAGATTCATTTGACCATCATCTCTGTCCAGTTCTTTTCAGTCAATGGTCGTTGCTAACTATGAGGAATATATCCTAGCATAAACACTCTCCCAGTCTAGATTTCCTCTAAAACATGTTATACTTGGGACTGGATGAATTCGGAATGTCTATTAGCTAGTACTTATTGCTCCATCCTCAATGGCATCTTTATGCATATGTCTTATAAACAAGAATTTCATTAAGGAAGAGTCTATGTTACTTGGAGAAGCACCAAGGAAGGAGCTGGCTTGATGAATTATAACCTTATGACTAAAACAGATGATCTAAGAAAGTAAGTTTACAGATATAGACAAGTACACAAACTTTGGGAGCTTTCTGAAAGCTTTGTAACTTGGCTATATGTATTCTTTGCATTTCTTCTTTTTCTTCATGAAAATTAAAGGTCAAGCTCTTAAAGACAAAACAGTCTATGTGCGTTTCTTCAAGGATAAAAAGGAAGAAGCTATCATGAGAAGATCAATAATTTTTTGAAGTCAGATTTTTATAGAAAAAGGAACTCCAAGACAGATGATGTGTGGGGGGGTGTGGGGGGGTGGGAGAGATTGAAACAGAAAGAAACAAAGGGAGGGGGAGAAGGAGGGAGAGAGATGCCCTGAGGTCTCTGTCACTCCAGATTCATCACGATCATCAGGATCCCCAAAAGCTCTAGGAACCTCCCAGAAGATCCCAGAAGTTCAGGTGAGCCTCTGTTCCTTGTTTTCCCAAGAGTCAGGTAATTTTTAATTGTTAAAAAAACTTCAGATATTTAGCCTCCAAACCCTGATTATGGGAGAATGTTGTGGGAGATTCATCCACTTCTTCCCGGAACTACATAAATATAATGAGTATATGTTTGAAATGTATGGGATTAATTTTTATGTCTATCAATGATTAAGTGTTTCAAAATATTCCTGAAGAAAAGCATATATTAAATTCAAGTTGTGAATGATAAAGGCTAGATGCCCCTACTTACACATAGAGCATACAGCTTCTTTTGTGCTGCCATCTTGGGAACACCAGAGTTTGAGAAAAAGCCAGGAGCAACCATTCTACTATGGGTAAAACACCTCACTTTACAGAAAGCCAAACTTATAATTTATTAGCTTCCCCAAGAGACAATCCATTGAAAACATCCATATATATGTGAGAAATAGTTTACACTCTAATCCAAGTGCCCAACATCAGTTCACTAAAATCTTTCCAATACAAGCCTTTGTTAGAGGGAAATGCTTTGCTAAACTCTTTTTGTTTCATTGAGATGTGATATTCCTTACTCACTCCTGGCCTCCAAATCTACATGTTGATCCTCCAGTGGAGGCTGAGTGAGGGGTCAACTGGTTGGAGGTAATCAATATTAGTCCACGTTTCGCTTCTGGGAGAAGTTAACCTTTGAAAAACCCTAGGCACACAGATTTTCCTTTGTCCCTTCTTCTCTACCTGGTCGGACAAGAAGCAATGGTGAGGGCTGTGCACATTTGCATAGCGGGAGAAATGGAGGATGAAGACAGGCTCATGGTGGCACTCTTCCTAATGTCCTCTAATTTACCCTTTACTGGCAATTAAGATGATGTTTGGGTAATTCATTTGCTGACTTGTCTTTATTTATCAATTTTTCCCAAAATTCACCACAAAAGTGGGCACTTTATTTGACCTTGCAGACAGTCTATAATAAAAGGTAAGTATATTTTTATATGAATTTGCAAATGCAAGTTTGGATTACAAATTAAATTCTACAAAATAAATTCCGCAATACATAGGAAGAAATAAATTACTGATTATCCACAAAGAACACTGATTAGTTAATCTAACATGCTTTCAAAATTATTTTAGAAAACAACAAAAATTTATGCATAATTATTTGAGATTAAGAAATAGATACTCCATAACATTTGGTGCAGTCAAACACAAAGCCATATTTAAGTCCAGAATTATGAATTCAATTAATAATTAAAGGATTATGCTCACAGGGAAGGTATATATAAAGCAGTAAATGACTTCTTCAGGTGATTAAACATCTAAATGATGTTTCACACCAAAGAAAAAAGAAAGTTTCCTGTAACTCTATTCCTTAGTCTGAATAATACTCCTCCAACACAATAAGAACATAATTCAATGAAACTAAAATAGCAGAAGAGAGAGTGAAGTTCCTTTTGCTCCTGAAGCGCTGAATAGCTGGCCTGACTGCTTTCTTCAAGTTACCAAGGATATCATAGCAACTGCAAGTAAGAGGTGAGTGGAAGAATGAAGTGAGGGCAGGTCTGCAAATGGAATAATTATGAGAGGCTGGATTAAAGAAGTGAATAAATTTCAGTCAAAATGATCTGCATAGAAAGGCATTGATATAATTAGACATTTTAAAGCCAATAAGAATTTCAGGGTCGTTTGTGAGTGGGAGAATGTTTGGATTTTATAAGCTAGCATTGGCTAAATCCTTCTCCTGATGTAGCACAGCAATTATTCTCCCAAGCCTTCGCAGGATACAAATTGGACAGTGTGCAAGTAATTACTGATGAATGTGAATGTGCTGCTCAGTGATGAAATGTTTTTATAGAAACAGAATGAAGAGGCTGGAAAGGTATTCTCATCAACTCTGAATAGATACATCCAAGATAATGTGCATCCGACAAAAGATTTGAAAAGAGGTGTTTCAGTAATGTGATCATAAAAGGTCATTTACAGTAGACTTTTTAAAAGGCTCTTCTGATTGTAACATGTAAAGAGAATTGTACAGAACAACAATAAATACACATTATAGCTATTTAAGGCAGTATGGATGCTAAATAAATGCACTCTATTCATTTTCAGACTTGATTTTTAAAAATTCCTGCCGTTGGAAATTTATAGTTCACATAATAAAAATCCTATTATATTTAATGGAAATTGAACACTGAATTTCTTTCAGCATCAATAATAGTCTTTTTTAAAGGTATGTTTAATTTCATTACAATTTCCTTGAAAAACAACTATATAGTCTCAGAAAAATTAATACAAATATACATATAGTTTTAAAAACACTGCTATTGGTTATATTTGGTCTACCATCCTTGCCTTACTCTGGCTCCTTAATCCTTTGTGCATTCTCTTCTCACAGCGAGTTGAACCTATAATTTCATAGTTCTCATGTGCTGGGGCTCCAGGGAGCACCACCACACACAGAGCAAGGAAAGGGTCCTGCATTTTGGAAGCTTTCTGTCAGAATGCAAGGATATATTCAAAAGTTAAAATGAGTTTTCTGCATTGGCCTAAACCCTGTGCACTCTTCAAAGATATACAAATAAAAATCACAGTCCCGAAGACTGGACACTTTCTACATTTAAGGTTTATGTCACAAAATACTTTATTATTTGATATATCACTTTAATAATGTATTCTATCAACCCCAGAAATATGTTCCAGCCGCAGCCATCCTCTTTCTCAGATCTTTGCTTGTTATCTCAATAAGAGAACAATCTTATGAGTTGAAAAGTGTTGGAATCTCCAGAAATATTGCCAATACATGAAGAGTCCTATAGGATAGCTCAGTAGGCAAGAGCTTGGCCTCTCCCATCAGATATACCTCCTGTAATTCTTGACTCTACCTCTTTCAAGATGAGTGACCTTAGGCAATTTAATCTTTCTTGGTCTGTGTGGATTATTGTGGGAATTAAATGAGATGTCAATAAATACTTAATCAGAAGGCACAGCTACTCCTGTTAGCTTCCATAGCCTCTGCTAGGAGATGTACGGAGGCTAGGCTCATTATTAAAGAGTGGTTAATCTCTTGCTATGATTGTGTTCACAATAGTCTCTTATTGTGTTCTCAGGTATGTTCTGTGCAATTTGATTCTAATGATGAAGTACCAAAGTTTGTAAATGATTTTATTTTTATTAACAAATTGGAGAGGTCTCAAGGGATAGGTGTAAGAAAGTCACTTTCAATATGCTACTTTGAATGGGGATGAAAGGGGTTGAGTTACAACTACTGCACTAGCAGTTGCCCACAGGCCTGTCCCCTCCAAGGGAGACTGTGTCACAGTAGATGTGAGTATCATTTGTCTGTGTAGACAGGATTCAAAGATTGAAAACATTCATCCCAACAATCGCCCTTGAACTTCCAAGTTTTTAAAATTACGGAAAATATGAGAAGAATATTTCAGCAGAGGAAGTGAAACAGACAAAACCCAAAGGTAGGCTTAAGAACAATCATTTGGAGGTCCAGAAAGTCAACTCATTCCATTAACTGCCTTTTATCCTTTTCATAGGAATCTGTATTTGGAAATATTCTCGGGCATAGGAGGAAGTTTAAGGGATTAGAATATATCAGGTTATATGGTACCCTACATAAGCAGTACATGTTCATTCAACAAACATTTATTAAGCATCTTCTATGAGTCAGACACTGCTCTGTCCTAAATAGTAGTAGTAGAACATTAAAAAAACAAAACAGAAACACATCCCTCTGCTCTTGGAGCATATATTCACATGTGTGTGTGCATGCTCTAGTAGGATGGGAGAGACAGCATCTCAAATAAGTGAGGGAAAGATAGATTATTCAACAAATGGCACTAGAAAAACTGGGTAGCAATTGAGAATAAAATAAATTTGAATTGAAACCTCATCTTACACACATACACAAATCCAGATGGATCAAAGATTTAAACATATAAAATAAAATGGAAACATATTAGAAAAAATTCTGAGAGAAAATCTAAACAAAAAAGTCCTCTGTGAGTATGAAATAGTAGGCGGAAGTCATAAAGTCAAAGATTAATAATTTATCTTACATAAAAAAATAAAACACTTTGCATTGGAAAATCTAACATAATCAAAGGCAAAAGACAGAGCAAACATCTAGTTTTATTAATATGTAAAAATCACCTTGAATTCAATAGGAATGAGGCCAACAACTCAAAGAAAAATATAACAGTGGATGAATTCTCCATAAGTTTACTGATGCAAAAGAAAAGTTATCCAAACAGCTGGAGTGGAAATTATCAAGTATAAAGATGAATATTTGAATTCTGATTGGCTTATGTTGCCTTTGCTCTTTGATAAAAGAAGATACTTTAGTCAAACACAACACAAAGCTTTTACCTGGTTGCATTACATTTAAAATAATTATAACAGCTAGGGCACCTCTTTATCTCCAAAGAAAAAATTACAACACTGATTAGCATTTCTCAGTTCATTTTTCTAATACACATTTTATTTAATTAATTTAAAAAAACTTGAGTGAGAATTCCAGTTATTTTCATCATTAATTTTAAAATGTTTTGCATGAATGTTGAGCTTTAAAAGTCATAGACTACAAAGTTATTTGACCAAAAAAGTCTATAACTGCCACATATACAATGTGCTAAGCAAGGCCTCAAACACCAAAGGTACAGGCAGTTCTTATGAGAAACTTCATTTCAGATTTTATAAACCTTTAAGCAAAATTCAAAAGAAATGTGTATTGGAATATTTCAAAAGTGAAAACCCCAAGACTTATCAAAATCTTAAATTATTGATCTGTGTCCTACATTTTAATACATTCCCCATAATAGCTTACAAAAGCAACTTTGGAAATAATTAAAGCCCACAAGCCTCATGGAATATTCTGGATTCTTGCTATTACAAGAGACAAAAGCACAATTCAAACTAAAGAAAAACAGAACAGGAAAAGGAATGTTTTGGGCATAATGGCTTCAGAAAGGGTTGAATCCAGGAGCTAAAAAAATGTCATCAATACTCAATTTAGCTCTTTCCACATCACAATTTGTCAGACACTTGCTACATCATAGCCTCCAGCTGCTCCACATTTTATTCTACCAGCTTTCAGCTTATAGACCAGGAATAAGAGGAAGAAGATTCCTGGGACTGGGTATTGCTGGACCAATCCAGCACTGGTCCATCCCAATCTGACTCATCATATGTCAGGTGTGAGTCATTATGTTGACCCTCGAAGCCAAACTGAACCCTGTCCACCAGGACAGGGGAAGGGTGGTATCTCATGAGTAATTTTAGCTGTTGTTTTCAGAAGAAAAATGAATGGATGTGGACAGGCAAAAATCTTCCTTCATATCTGTAAATTTTCACTACCATATTGCTTTACCCTTCCTATTCTTTTTCATTCACCTTTCTCCTGAAACTCATCTATTTTCTCTGCAATCCATAGTTAATGTCATCATTCCTCTAGACTATTGGGAAAAGTACTTAATTGCTCTTCTTGACTCTAATCTTGCTTTCTGTTACATACAAGCTCCTCCCTGAACCCAAAGTGACCAATTTAAATCACAGACCTAACAATGTCACTATTGATCATTGAAACTCAATAAATACCCATCCCCATGTCTCAAATCTTTGACACATTCCTTCTACCCTTACTTGAATACCCAATCCCAGAAGATAATCTTGCCTCATGACATAAGGACAAAATAGAAAAAATAAGCTATTGGGGAACAATCTTTTCCTCTAAAAATAATTAAATAAAAATCTGATATGGGGCTGAATCATTTTTTGCTCCTGACAATGTACTTCCAGTACAACTACAGTGAATATTTGCAGAAAGATTAATTCACAGATATGTTAGAATAATAAGATACTTTATAGGACTCATAATAAATCAAATTCTCCAATGTATAGCCTTGAATAGTGATTCTTTCCTCTGTAGTGTGGAAACATCTCACTGCTGGAAGTTTTCTGTAGTTATTATATATAAAGTTATTACAAACAAGGTTAAACTGTTATAAATCTCTATATCCACAGCCGTGTTTTCTATCATACAAAAAAAATCTGTTCTACCATTGTCTAACAATCTTGCTTATTGGCTTACGAACACTTTTGCACAAAATAAGACTATAATATTATTACATTCTTTTGGATAGTTTTGAATTGTCAAAGTGCTTAAGGCATTCTAATCATATTTTTCCTCTCTTCTCAATGACCGAGAAATACAGAGCCAGCATCTATACTTACCTTGTAATGAGTTCATTAAAAAAATGAGCTTATGAATGCCTAGTGATGTTGAACAACATTAATTTTGTTAATAAGATGGTTCAGCATGTGACTAATCTGTCAACACACAGTAAAGAGATCAAAAAATGCAAAACTATGGTCAAATGTAAAGCCACATTACCGTGTTCATCTAAATTTCTGTTTACTTAAAAACACTTCATGAAATATCCATAAAACCTAGTAAGCCCTTAGTTGCAAGCGATTTAGTAGATAAAGAAAAAGGATATACTTGGGAAACTTGTGAAACAGATTCTTTAGTGCTTTTACCTCTTATTGATATATTGACAATAAGCAATACTTATTACTTTTTCTTGCCATTTTAACTTTGTTTACATCTTTTTTATTTACCATACAGTTTACTGTAGTAGTTAAGAGCATAAGTTCTAAAGTACATGGCTCTGTCGCTAGTTTCATACTGTCTGAAAATAACTGACCTTCTCTGTGCCACCATTCCTGCATTGGTAGCATAGGGATAGTACTACCTACTTCATGGGGCTGCTGGCAAGTTTATGAGGCTTCATACCAGGAAAATGCTTAGACAGGATTGCGCACACAGAACACACTCTTATACATAGTGAAGACCCTTATACGTATGCAGCTCACTTGATATGGGAAAGTACCTCTCAGATGATAGATACAGTCTTAACCAGAACTAGTAAACAAAGGCAGAGATATAGGCTCCATGTAAGCTGGTACATTGCATTAGAGTCAGAAGTAATATTGAATACAATAATATGCATTGAGGAAAATAATATATAATATCAGTGTGTGTTATCTGTATGAGGAACAACACATTTTTTGAAGTGTTGTGAATTCATAGAACACCCTGGATACACATTCCAATACATATTCCTCCACTGTGTTCTTTATCTTGTCTCCAATTTTCAGAACAGAGGTGAAGGGATTGACTAGGTATGAGGTTAGCCAAAGCCCCTGTTATGGCAAGAGGCAGAGAGCAAGGGTGTGGTCAGCTGTGTGAAACCCTGAGTTCTATTGATAGGAAATTGGAGATGTATCTGTTGGCTCCGTTGGCTATTTCTTTAACATCATTCTCCTTTTCCAACAATGACAAGTTATTTAACTCTACACGTTTTTAACACTGAACAAATAATCTGTGGTTTTCTGAAGTTTTCATTACTCTGGGTCATAGGGTGAAAAACCAATGACTATAAATTAATAAGACATTTCCATAGTTCATAGATGTCTTCTATTCTGATGGAGTTTATATAAAAGACAGAACAGAATTTATTTCTCTAACTCATTACCAACATAGGAGCACTCAAGTGAATTTTGGGGTAAAACAATACTACAAAACTCACTTTTAGGTAGAAGTCATTAACAAATATTACTTTTGTTTTTACACTATGAAGAGCTACACAGCAGCAAGTCATGGGTTAAAATAACATTTCAATGTTATTTGAATTCATTATTTATTTGAATCAATTCTTGATTTCCATTTTTCTTCTATTTTTAACAATGATCTAAAATGTCCACATAATCTTTGAAGTACTTTGTTTAGCTTGGGAAGGTACAAAAGCTCTTAAAATAAAACACAAATAGCTTGGCAGATTTCACAAGAATATTTACTTTTAAAAGATCTATTTTCAGAAAGAATCAGCTTTGCCATTTCCTTCAGATTAAAATAAAATATAATCATATAAGGCAGAATTTGTCATCCCTTGAAAATTAACTTCTCTTTGTTCCTTATTTCACTCTCATTTTCCCTCCTATATCCTCCTTTTGCTTCAGTTTCATCCAGGAGTATCTGCATCCTTCACTAAGCCATGACGCACACATCAGATAACCTCTCTAAATGAACCTGTGGTACACACTGTCATTGTAAATTTGAGGGTACAAACAAGTTAAAAATTTTAAGAAAGACAACATCACTCTCTGTTCCACATCAGTCAAACCAGCAGGAAGGTGACGAAATAAGCTCTTTGGCTCAAATAAAGGCCAGAGAAATAGAAGTGAAGTCATCTGGATATTCCAAATGTGTTATTTTGCAAAGTTAGAGGTAGGGGAGGATTATGACCTTTGGGGTGATTCTTGAGAGAAAAGGATTTCAGTGAGGCATGGAGCATAAGTCAAAGCACTACTGACAGAGTTAAAGTAGTATGCACCGCAAGTCTGACATACCTTGACCAAATATACCAGGTGACTTTGGGTCTCTGAAGCTCACTGAGCCTAAGTTTGCTTATCTTTGAATTAGAGACAACACTGTCTATCTGTGGCAGATCGTCTTTTCCATAAAGGGCCACAGCAATATTTCTGGTCCCACATCTCTTCCAGAATTTTGTGGTCTCCAAAGAAGCAACCTATTTACCTTCCTCGTGAGCCTGAATAGGACCTTCTGGTTGCCTTCACAGAAAGAATGTGGAGCAGGTAATACCACATGACTTCTGAGGTCAGGTCATAAAAAGGGGATACAGCTGTCACCTGGCTCTCTCTTTTGGGGACATAAACCTGTGGCTCCCTGGGCAATCAGGTAAGAAGTCCAGCTCACCTGAGTCTACCACAAAAGAGAAACCATTTGGAGAGACCACCTGGATAGAAGATCTTGCCAATTAAGGCTCCAGATATGAGAATGGAGACATCTTCAGACTCTAACCTCATGAGAAACCCTAAGCAAGAACCACCCAGCCAAGCTGCTCTTAAATTCTTAGTTCACAGAGACCATAAGTGATAGTAAAGGATTGTTATTGTTTTAAGACACTAAGTTTTGTGGTATTTTAAAACTTTGTTAGAGCACGTTCTCAACAAAAAGCAGATAATGTTTATTAATATATTTACATGCACTACATGCATTTATAGACCATCCTTCTATTCTCTTCCCCAATCAATTTTTAATAATAAGAAGAAAATAAGAAAAAGAGGACAAATATTTATTATCTTCTATAATAAATTTTTCTGTTCTCTGAAATGCTCTTCCAAGCATAATTTTTGTAAAGGATAATAAAACATCTGGAGAGAAAACGCACAACCCTTTTTGATGCCTTTTTTAAAATACACCTGGAAAACTGAACTGAATGAATAAATTATACCTCTATCGCCAACATTATTTTCTTGTCTACTATTCCTCATTTCTAAATCTGCAAAGGAAGTTATTTTGTTGGGGTGAGGAATATTATAAGTAGGGAGACATCAAATATAATTAATTAGGATATTCTTAATAGTAAAAATTATAAATCAGAGCATTCTATAATTAAAGCAGTAATCATTTGTTGGCATAATGGACCATATACTGATGCAAAAACTACAAGATTAGGTAAACCAGTGGAAGGAAATTGACTCTTAGCAGAGACCAATGTGTACTTGCACATCCCAGAGCTTAGTTGGACCTTTAAATAAAATGCAAAACTTGATGCCTTGAACGTGCTAAGTGGGGCTAAAGTCAACTGAAACTGTTCCACATAAGAAATGGAAGAAATGAGGGCTTTTGTTTCTGAGAGTGAGAAAACCAAGAGAACTTTGTTGGAGGGGGCGGGAGGAGGGGTAGATTACAAAGCAACATGACAAAATAGCCCAAGATGTAAAAACAATAAAAATGTCAACGTCTAAACTTCAACAGCAGACTGTTTGCATATGTGCTGTATTACCTACTTTCATCTCCACAAACACATAGCAAAGTCTGTATACTCCAAATGCCATCCAGGTAGAAGCAATTTCAGATACTAAAACTGATGCTGAAATTGATAACAGAAGTGATGCTATCTCGGGAACAGAGATGAGCAGATGAGAAGGAAACTCTCTACTTTTAGTTATAAAACTGCTCCCGTCTCTTGCAAATGTCATTTAGTAGCTTAGCACTCAGGGAACTTCCCCTGTTTTCTCTTTGTAGGTACTTGAACTATGCTGAAAATTATGGTATTCTGATGATTTTTATTAGTAATAATGCTACCTTCCCAGCTGCTAATAATAGAGACAACATGGCAATTAATGCTGAAGCATGCATACTTCACTTCAACTTAAAATCCCCTTCCAAATAAAGCTGGAATGGTGTTGTTCTCCACAAACAAGGCTACTTCTGTTCGAATTAAAAATCGGCCACCCTGAGGTGAGTTGGTATATGCATTCAACAACTGCCGTAAAATCAAGTGATTTGTGTGGAGGAAGTAGCCATATTGATTAAATCCTCCAGTAAAACACAATGTTGGCACTATAATCTATCTCATGAACATTAAAAGTCTATGTTTTAACTGAGTTATTATAGTTTATTTTAAAACTGTTGGAAAGACTGTATAGATTTATGTTCTGAGTGTTACTTCATAGTATACTTGGGGCCATCCTTCCAAATAGCATGCAGAGCTAAAGTTCTTGCTTTGAAATTGGATAGACCTGAAACCAAGTGCTAGCTCAGCCATTAACTAGTTAGGTGAACTTGATCAAGTTACTTAACCTCTCCGAGCCTTGATTTTTCCTCTGTCAAAGGTATACAACTTAGTACCTTTCCAAGGGCTTGTGGGGAGGGGTAAATGAGATGATTCATGTCCCTGGGCACTCAATAATAATTACCTGTTAATCCTATATTTTTTAAGTTATCATATATGTCCACAACAATAAAATATTAGAATGTGGATCCAATTCCCCCTAATGATGAAAAGAGACAACTTCCACTTCTTTGAGCATTTTATATTTTAGACGTATTTTCACAGGCTTTATGATATGAATCTTCATACTAACTCTAGATGCTGGATATTCTCTTTTTTTTGCGGAAGATTAGCTCTGAGCTATCTGCTGCCAATTCTCCACTTTTTGCTGAGGAAGACTGGCCCTGAGCTAACATCCATGCCCATCTTCCTCTGCTTTATATGTGAGATGCCTCCCACAGCATGGCTTGCCAAGCAGTGCCATGTCTGCACCCAGGATCCGAACTGGCGAACCCAGGGCCACTGAAGCGGAACATGCTCACTTAACCGCTGCGCCACCAGGCTGGCCCCTAGATGCTGGATATTCTTACTATCTTCAGTTTAGAGATGAGAAAATTGAAGTTCAAGGAATTGAAGCAACTTTACCAAGGTGACTCATGTTTTTACTGGTAGAATCAGAACAGAAACCTGAAGCCCAAGTACCATCCCCTCATTGCACCATACTGCCACTACTGCCATAATAACTAATCCCAAAACATAGAAAGCAGAAACAGAAATATGTTTCAAACATTTCAGTTTAAAGCATCACATGTTTATTTGTAGTCTTGACATCTCGATATCATTCCCAGGGATGCATCAGTATAATCTCACTTGCAAAATTCCTTTCCCTGCCCTTCCTAGTGATGGCCTTGTTTTCATTCACACATCTGTGGGATACCACGCTCGCTCACCCGTTCTTCCTCCACAATCAATTCAGCCCACTGGAGTTCTACATACTAGCTTTGGGCAGAATGGCTGCACTGCAACAATTTGCTGAAGCTGGCTGTGTATCACCCTCCAGGATGATTCCAGGGAGAATACAGTGTGTCAAAGAGGACCCTGATCCACAAAGGCGGTGTTAAAGACTGTCTGTATCACTCTCTGATTCCCATTCTGCACCTGCTTTGTAGAGCTGGAGCTCGAGCGCTAGATTGAAATACTAGGTGGGCAATAGGTAAAGCAATAGCTAGAGGAAAGATTTGCAAACCTTCTCTGGCTTAAAATACAGAGAAAAATAAAACTTCACACCTCCTTTCTGATTAGAGCACACGGTTACTTTTTTCAGCTAGATGTTTTGTTTTTCTTGAGACAGGGTTATGGCGGGGTCAGCTCATTTGCCGACCTTTGTCTTGTTCACCCTGAATATTTCATCTTAAATGCTGGACTGATTTTCAAAAAGATCCATAATATAGAGCAGAGTTTAAAAGGCGAAGAGTCAAGGGTCCTTGAAGAATTTTGAGTAGAACAGTCAAGTAACAAGGACACTGGAAGCTACAATTAAGTAGCCTTGAGGAACTGTAAATAGTTGTGGAGAGCAGCCTGAGAGTGCCATCAGTCATAGAATCTTGGCTGCAAAGCACCGAAGGTTCCACAAACGGATGATTTTCTACCTCATGGTTATGAGGTACTTCTTATGCTTTTTATATAAATTTATCCTATAATGTCCTTGACTTCTACCACATCCAGAAGAATATAGATAGTGCTTCTAAACAGAGAGGCAAGCTCCTATTGTATGGCAGCAATGTCTAAAGTGACTAATTGCCCATTTCTTATCGCCGATTTATTCCCCAGTTTATTCATCGATTCTTTACCATTTTATGGGGCCAAGCAAAAGAAACTGGGGAAATATCTTCATCATCTTATTGTGCAGAGCTAGTGATACCATATGATTCATTGCCAATATCATTGCTCATAAATATGCCTTCCAAGAGCCCCCTACGCCATGCTCTACATAAGCAGTGAAGCCAGTTGCTGGCTACAATGGTAAAATCTTCAAGATAATGAACAAGGACAACCGTGGTCATTGAAAACCTTTTAATAACACTACAGTCCTGCTATACCAAAAAAAGATGTGCATATATTAGTCATGGTCAAAGAATTTTAAATGATAAAAGGAGGCTTCTCAATCTTAATAAGTGGCATCAGCTTCCACCAAGTTTCTCTAGCCAAAAAAAGTCTGAAGTCAATCTTGATTCTTCTCTCTCATATGGTCCATCAAATTCTTAAAGTCCTTTCAGTGGTAACTCCAAACCTATTCTGAATCTCTCTGTCATGCCACCTGCATTGCTGCCAGGCGTGCTCAAAATGCTGTCACCACTGGCCTGGATTGCCTTAATCTGGTCTCTTTGTAGATTGTCACCTCACCATTAATCATTCTCTGCACAGCACTAACATGAAATCTCATGCTCTTTATCACAGCTTTCTTGCTTTTTGAGGTCTGGTCTCTGCCTCATTCTCTATCTAGTACTTTCCCTGGCCTTACTGACCTTTTAAATCTTCTTTCAATACTTGAAACCAGATCTTGCCAAGTAGTTCTCACCATTCCTACATCTTCATACGGCTGGCATCTCTGCCCAGGTAGTTCTCCTCTCAAAGGCAACCTCCTAGAGACCTACCCAGGCAATTTTTTCTAAGTAATTCATCCCAAGTCACTATCCATCACCATGTTTTACTTTTGCCACCATATTTCTCACCTGACATTAACACGGTTGTCTTACTCGGTTACTATCTGTCTCTGCCACTTAGAGTATACATTCGTTCTATGAGAGCAGGGGTCTCCTGTGTTGTTTACCTGCTATCACCAGTACGTGGAGTGTTCAGAGCAGGCAGTAGTAATCGTTATTTTTTGAATGGGTGAATGAATGGAAAGAAGCTATGAGATAAGATATAATAAGAAATGAAGAGAAAGAACAAAGATATGCCACAAGCTTTTTAATCATAAAGTCAAGGTTTAAAATAAAAGCTTTTATATATATTGCCAATATTTTATAAAACATATGTTAATATATCATTTGTTATTTTGTCATGCTGTTTTATGTAGACGTGTAGAATAAAGGTTTACTCTGTGCTTTTTCTGAACTCTTATTTACATTTATTCATGAAATACTTATTAAGGAAGTAAAATCTGATTGCAAGCATTACCAAAACACAAGCTTAGTTGAGCTTGGTCTCGTAATGAGACTTGGGAAATGCAAACATATTTGAGAATACAAACATATTTTTAATAATTAATGATCATTAATTAACAGAACTTGTTACTTAAACCAATAATTATCTTTCAGAATTAAAAAGTAAATAATAAGACAATTCATCTTTGCTTATTTATTTCTCTATTGTGTTTTCAGACAGGTACACATGCTCCACATGTGAAAGTGAGCAAGTGTGCAAATAGTTGTACCTACCTGCAAAGGAACTAAATGGCCTTAAAAAATGTCAGGAGATATTTAGGGGCATTCTACCATATGAGGGCTGTTAGCCCTGTGTTCAAAAGAATCCAAATGATATCTAAGTTTGTTCTACTTCTTTGCTTTCCCTATTCACGGAAGCTATTTCTTAACCTAAAATTTTACAAGAGCTGTCTCATAGGGACAACTTCACATTTGTCTCCCTTTTTCATCATGCTGGATATCTTACTCAGTTTTGAATAACTCTTAATACATGTTCCATATTTGAGAAGAGCCACGAGCCAAGTGCTGGTGGATCTGAGAGGCAGCATGTTACCCCGGGAAGAATGTAACTTAAAGGGTCAGACTTTGATTCCTCCTGAGTCAGACATTTACTGGCTTTGCAACTAGACTATGTGACTTCTCCAAGCCTCAGTTTCTCACCTATAAAATAGTAACTAATCTCACAAGGTTATGGTAAAAATTAAATGAGACGGTGTATATAGACGTGTCTCACACACTGTCTGGAACGTATTGTCCTCTCCATCCCTCTTCCAGTCTCAGTTCTGACACTTACTAGCAATGGGACCTTGTTAGTTCACTCATCACGTCTGGGTTTTAGCTTTCTACTTTCAAATGATAGCATAATGGCCTACCTGTTCTTAAAAGGATTTCTTAGGTCAAAAAGTCTAAAATTCTGACATGTAAGAGTAATCAGCTTGATCATTCATCCAGGAATGATATGTTCAATGTCTCTAATAATCCTTTCCACGTTAATTTCTCTATTTTATTCATCTCTGCTTTACCATGTATTAGTGTTAAAATTAAATCTGATGTCTTTGAGAAAGCCACCGCTGTCTTTCAGATGTATCAAGTGTCAAGTCTGTTTAAAGCTCAGCACCCACAGTGTGTTATAGTGTGGGAGGTGATGGTGTTCCTCTTGGTAATGTCCTTAAAGGCACACGTACCAAGAGATTTAAATTCTCTAAATATTATTTAAAATGTTTTGATTCTAATATAGATCATCTATATTTCAAAAGGCAATTTTGGAAATAGGATACTTCAGCAACATAAAGACTCTCACCTTCCTCAAGCTTCAGCCCACAGAAAAACTCTGGACCCACAAGCCAGAGAGAGGGAAAAGACGGTCCCTACCCACTTACAAAACTCCTCAGCTTCTGTCTCACTTTTACAATATTGTAGAGCCCAACTTTACTTGATTCTTTTCATATTTTGTCATGTAATAATAAAACATAGATAAAGAAATATGTAGTTGAAAATGCATTTGTATTTTAACCGAGAACTGTGTGTTCGGGAATTATCGCTCATGCAAACGGAGATAGTCATCAATCATAAGTGCTCCTTTGTGTCTGCAGCAACTTCTCACAGAGAAAAGAAGTGTTTCTGGGTCCTGAGAAATTTGCTGTCAGAAATGCTACACAGAACTCCTCTCTTTTTTTAATTTCCTGCTAGCCCCTGAAAGGAGAAATGAAGTAGACGGATGCTTTTTTCCTATGCTGTGATCTGAAAAGAGACAGGAACAGACAATCGGCAATATTGCTGTTTAAGTCAAAACTCAGGAAATGACATTAGTCATTGTTTTTATTTAGTATTGATAATAATAGTAAAATGAGCATAATACTTTACAAATGTATATGCATATATGAGTATAGGATTGTATATTATATAATTTGATTTATATGAAAACTTTATTGTATTTAATTGTGATTCAGAAGACAGCAAGGTACTTGGGACAGGAACCCAGGGCTCTTGTGTATATATCTTACATTATTTCCATATTATATTTTCTCATTTAATTTACAGTAAAAAAAAATCAGAGATTCAGTTGAAATTTCAAACAAGGATTTGAAGGATCTGAATAAAACTTTATTTGTATGTATGTATACATACACACACACACGCATATATTACAAAAGAATTGTTTTTAGATCCAATAATTAAGATTTTGGTTTACCCAGTTAAAAATGTACTTTTATTATTCAATATAGAGCTACTTTCAATTTTTATTTTCCATATTTATATTGTCAGCTTTGAGAAATGTACAACAACTTTAATCCCCTATCAGCATAAACCAGATAGGAGACTGAAGTTCAGCTATAAGTTACTTTGTAAATGTTCTTAAATCCTTCCCATATGATTCATTCTTTATTTCAAAGAGTATGTAAATGTCTTCATGATGAGAACCATATTTTCTTTTTTTGAGATACCTCATAATACTAGTTTGAGAAATGAAGACAATGAGATCTCAGTAAAATGTTACTGCCTGAATCTAATTGTGTAGATTTTTTTTTTGTAAGGAAGATTGACCCTGAGCTAACATTTGTTGCTAATCCTCCTCTTTTTTCTTGAGGAAGATTGTCACCAAGCTAACATCTGTGCCAATCTTCCTCTATTTTATGTGGGATGCTGCCACAGCATGTCTTGACAAGAATTGCTAGGTTCACACCCAGGATACGAACTGGTGAACCCCAGGTCACCGAAGCAGAGCACATAAACTTAATCATTGTGCCACCAGGCTGGCCCCTAATTGTGTAGATTTTTAATATCCCACAGACACTTCAGTTAACTGTCTCCATGTTCTCTTCATACTTTAAACTACGAAGTCAAAGAGCCAAGCTGAAGAGCCTTTTAATAGTGGTCTGACAATAAATAGGAATGATGTTTACATTTGCACCATTCAGAACATGTCAAGCCTCAACTGATGAGTACTAAGTACATTTGCATCTTCCAGTATTTGTATGGGAAACATTATGTGAACACCAAGTTCTACAGGTCTTTAAGACAGGGTTATCCAATAGTTAAAAGCATGATATTCAGAGTTAGGGAAACCTATATTCATATATTCATATTCAAGCTCTCCTATGTGAACTTCAGCAATTTACTTCAATCATTTAATCCTCAGTCTCTTCTTCCATAGAATGGGAACAGCAAAAGCACCTACCTCATTGGATATGTTTAGTAAGGATTATAAGTCAATGTATGCACAACACTTTGACCAGTGTCTGCACATGGTTGCTCTTCATTTGATAGTACTTAGCAATCATAGTTTTATCACATTATTGTTTCCTTTGATGTTATTTAATTTTGCCCACTATTCACTCATTTAACAAATATTTATTGAGCTCCAACTATGTAAGAAGCACTGTCCTAGGTGCTAGTTGCACAAAAGCACACATCTCTGCTCTCACGGATTTTACAGTTACTTTATTTGTACTATTACTCATAATTCTGCATTATGCATTCTTTAGCATATTTTCTATTGTATTACTGTATTAATGCCATTATTCAAATAACCTCATAAATAAATGTAAAATTTTGACAGATAAATGGTTCAAGAACAGTAAGTTCATGCTACAAAGACCTCGTTGTTTTTCCATATTGAAGAATAGACCTGATACAAAACTATCATCCACAGTCTCAAGGTTAGAGAGAATTGAAAGGATGCCCAATTAAACAAATGTGTGTTTGTATGTCATTTATTCTCTTCAACGATTCTCTCCTGTACATTTTCCCTCATTTAGCCTCAAGTTCATTCTCTCAATTTCTTGTCACTTTCTCAACTTACTATGATGTAAGATAAATAATTATGACCAAAACTAAGGGTAGGATATAAATGAGGAAACAATATAGTAAAATCTTGTTAATCCAATGCTAGTTCATTCAAAATAACATTCAAATCAAATCAACAGTTATTCCCCAGTCAAATAGATATGGTTTTCTCATTAAAATTGTTCATTTAATACAAAGCATGCATTATGAATTATTTAAGGCAGAAATGAGGTCCCAATAGTACCTTGCATTATTAAAGAAGTAGAAAAATTGCAAGGGATGCCAGAAAACAGCTGTATATCAGCTACACTGAAACTGTATTTATGGACCAGCATGATTACTTGAGGCTGTAGGATTTGGTACATAAGATCATCTTTTTTTCACCTCTTCTCCTTAAAGCAAATATTCAGGACCATTTCTACAAGTTTACAACATTTTCCAGGGGAAGAACTCGCCTGCTTCTTCTTACAGTGTTAAGTATCTGGCACAGAATTATTTACTTTTAAGAATTCAAAATAATTGAAGATTTTCTCTCAACTATGATCTAACTTTTCAGTGATAAACTGGTTTTTATAATTGAAGTTTTTAGAACTGGATTTCTAAAAACTATAAATTTTCCACTGTGAATTGCAATGTTTATATAACTGGAGAACTAAGAGAAACTCACTGTTACGAAAATGTTCTAATCATATTTTGGGGGGAAAATTGGAAGATACAGGGCTGCATTTTCCTCAGCTTTGCTATCTTTGAAATGGAGCTACCGTGATTTGATGCTCAGAGGGTCTGTGATGCTCAGAGAATCCAGACACCATACATTTCACGTTGAAGAACCTGAGCACCCTGAGATCAGAAGTGTTACGAAGGTACAAATATTAGGATTGTTTAAAATGTTAACTGTGTCATCTCATTACAAAAGGAAATCTTGTTTTAGTCAGAATCCCTGGGGGTATGGATGGTATTTCTCTTTTAAAACTGTTAAACAAGTGAAAAGCTGACAGTAGGTTTGAGCTATCAGGCACGATTTTAGTGGAAGATTTCCCCTCTGTTCTAGGATGCGTAACTGTTAAGAACAATTATTCCCTGCTGTGGCCCAAGTTGTGTCAATATGACAATTCATTTGGGAGATTTGTAAATCATTAGAAAAGGTTTACAGTATTATATCCCCCTAAGGACCACAACATGCTATGTCGCCATGGTGATTTACGACTCCCTCTGAATTTCCTTGGGATAAACCATGTGCAGTTTAGTTTAACATCCTATCTTCAAATTAACCAGAATTACTATCTCTACATGACCCATTTGCAACACAGAGAGGGGTAGACTCGGAGGTTAAATCACAGAGGCATGTGAGGGCAGGATGTGTGTTCATAGTAACAATTAAGATAATAAAATTAGAGTTTTAAGGAAAGCCAACTCAATTCATAAAAGAGGCATGATAGCATGAACTTTGTCATTATAATTTATTAAAACTGGCATCCGTTCAACAAATATTTTTGTTGACTATTTTGTGCACAGTTTCTCAGGTGTAACAGGAAACAAAGATATCTAAGATATGGCCTCTATCCTCAAAATATGTAAACTAAAACTCTTTATGAATTTCTCCTATTCTCTCTTTTTGGCTCCATCAAGCCAGAGTCAAAAATAAACAAAACTAATAAACATACAAGAAGTCTCTCTGTGCCTTCTTCCCGGACTTTCTCTTGGAGCAGAGTAATGTTGCTCACCTAACAGCTAGTAAACCCCATTTTATACCAGAAAGCCAACTGCAATCACTACATTTTAAATATACTTCAAAAGCCAAAAGAAGTGGAGAGTCAGCTTAAGTCTCCCTGGGAAAACCCTGGTGCTGCTGACAGCGTTAATGTCTTCAAGAAGAGATCTTGCAAACCTTTCTCTGTTTCTACTTAGATTTTTTTTTTTTTAATTTTCCCTTTTTCTCCCCAAAGCCCCCCTGGTACATACTTGTGTATTTTCAGTTGTGGGTCCTTCTAGTTGTGGCATGTGGGATGCCGCCTCAGTGTGGCCTGATGAGCGGTGCCATGTCCACACCCAGGATTCGAACAAGTGAAACCCTGGCCCCGCAGCGGAGCACGAGAACTTAACCACTTGGCCATGGGGCCAGCCCCTCTCTGTTTCTACTTAGGAGGGGAGTTGTTTCTCCTTCAACCTCCCTGCAAACCGTGGATATTTGAACTGTCTACTGTTATGCCTACTGAATCCCTATTTAACCTCTAAGGTGTGACTCCTTCCCAAAGATGAGCCCTGGTCAGTCCCACCCTTCTCTAAGTCCTCCTAGCCCTCCCTGCTGACTCACCTGTAGTTCTCGATGACAGTGCATCCTGTGATGTGGATACATCCTTATCTCCAGAGCAACAATACAAATTGCATGAAGACCATATCCCATCTTGTTCATCCTCACATTGTCAGAGTTTAGAAAAGCACTTGGCATTTGTGAGGTGCTTGAGTTAAATGACGGGCCTGGGAGCTCTTTTCAATTGTTTTAAATTCTTTTACCTGACGGAGTGAGGGGCTTACTCTGCATAGCTCCAGAATCAGAATAGAGTCCTGCCAGTAGAAGCCTTCAGAGGCCATGTTGGAATGAACAAAAGAAACAGCTGTCAATAGATAGAAATCACCAATAACTGGAAAGGAGGCTGATGCTGGATGTATTTAAGCAGAAAATGAATAATAACTTGGGGGCAATGGTATACAGGGAAAAGCAAAACTCAGATTGGTTTGTACTACATGGACTTTATTTTGTCTCACTTTGGCGTATTTTTCACACATGTAGCAAGCATGCAGTCATTAGTTTTTTGTTTTATTTTTAAATAAATGAACAATGAACCTGCTTTAAGTGTGACAGGGAAAGGCATAAGGAGACCATGATCTTTGATAATACCAGTTTCCATTGTTGATTCTTTCTACTTCACATTCTACTTCTCTGGTCCGCTGTCCAGGTTCGAACCAAGCACAATGTGTGTGTTCTTGGCTCATGTTCCTGGATCCTTGTGATCCAAATCCTTAGCTTGGATCCAGCTCTTCAGGTTACCAGACGGGGCTCATATCTCCTTGTTATGTTTTGAACATCTAGGTCTTCAGCATCTGCTTCTTTCCTCTTCTCTCCCACCTTTTCTGATTTGACAACACAACCATCTGCCACTCTCCTCTCTTTTTCTTCCACATCACTCCAATCCCCAGCCCAAAACCACTTCTCCCCTGCAGCCCAAGACTCAGCATGCTAGAGTCAAACGTTTTTGGCAGAGAACACTGTGAAAAAAGCTTTGGCTCAGTTCACTCAGATTGTGGGAAAGGGAGAGACTAGGGCATCAGTTACCGAACTGACTCAATTTTGGAAACTATGCAAGCAGCGGTAACAGAAACACACTCTCCATGGCTTTCCACTACCACAGTCATAATCATCATGTCTATTTTTCCAGCTTTTGGTCCAGCAACCATGGCAGGCAGAGGCAGAGAAGGTTGCTTTGATTTTTTTTTTTAAATTGTAAAAGAAATTATTCACTACAGGTGTTTGCATACACCTGTCAAAAGGTTCCACTCAGACACTCAAAGCTTCGCCATCTGAACTCAGAATGCAGAACAATCCATGTCGAGGACAGAAATCAGTACTGTATAACAATGCCCAGATCATGGGTCAGACAGGTGGGACGGCGAGATGACAGCAGTGCGAGTGGCCCCTCATCACCCTGTGTTTGCAGGGTCACCCATAAATGTAATTAAGGGGCTGTGCTGGTGTGCCTCTGGTCTCAAGGTTAATTAACCACAGGAAAATGACACCTTCAGGTGTCCTGTATCATAACAGCATTGGCAGAAAGAAGCATGATTTTAAACTGACAGCACTGACACCACCAGACAGCAGAGTTGAAACCAGCAGAGGTGAAAACAAAGACTGACATAGGTTGCTGCACTGCTGACAAGATGGAAAAAGGACACATTCTTCCTGCCTTGGGTAGAAATAACACTAAAACCAAGACAAACTCAGCCATGATGCTCACTGCTGAGTGTGAGCACCATCCATGATGAACTGCATGTGGAAAGCTTTATCATCTGTGCCCTGTGCCCCCTCCGTTCCATCCCACTAAAGCTTGGCATTCCTAAACCCTGCACCCCCGATGCCAACACACACACCACTCACACACACAAACACACACTTACACACTCCCTCCCTCCTTCCTAAGATTCTTCAACTCTTTCCCAGAGAAGTCCAGCCTAGAGGGGTGTATAAAGCCCCCGACTCTCCCTGAATGCTGAGACCTTCCAGCAGGCCCCCACCCTCTCGAAGCCCCTCGCCTTCTGGTAGCCCCTTACCTTCTTGGAGGTTTATTTTCTTCCCACTTAACGGACCTTTTTATTCTGTATCTTTTCTTTTCCAGTTTTCAAGCTATGTCCAGACTGGTCTGCACGGGGATCTGGCATCTCCACATGACCTGAAAGAGAGAAACTTAGTGAGAAAGAGCGGTTGGCCCTCAACATCAAAGATCCTTGGGTTTCTCACCAGGTGTTTTGGCCTGCCTATGGAACTGGGCCTCTGCTACCTGGTCAGATGTGTGTCTGGGGGCAGGAGGAGTATTTTTTCCCTCTGGTGAGTGGCACCCAACCAACCAGCATGGCCCCCAGTTCAGGTCTCTCTGAGCACTGAATGCAGTGCGCTCAGCTCTCTCTTCAACCAAATCCCCTCTGCTATCAATTTGTAAACAACTCAGCTCTGCCTGCATAATATGTGAGCAGGCGATGCCAGAGCCACACTGTGCCCTTCCCTGCTCCCAGCCAAGTGCACCTGCTGCCCAGGGCTCTGGCTGCTGCTGCTGCTACTGCTGTTATTATGCTCTGCCATCGCCTGCCCTGCTGCTTGCTGGGCTGGAGGCACATCTTCGGTGTGGGGAGGAATGTTTATTAGTTTTAATTGGTGGACGCGGCTGGACAGTGACATTTGAGGAGTATTGTGTGTCATTCACCCTGCACCAGGTGCTGGCTGCGACGGCAGATGTAGGTGGATCAGCTCAGAATACACCCTACAGATTACTGCCTTTCCAGAAAAATGCAGCTGCTCTGCCTCTCCCCTACCTATGGGAATGCAAACTCTCCCCTTTCTCTTTACCACCTCTAGTGTTTTCCTAAGTGAAAAGGTTTTCTTTATTCTGAAATACAATGGTCTCATTCAAAAAAGAAAAAAAAAATGCCATCCTCTCTCCAAAAGCCATAAATATATAGCCTATGAATACAAGTACCTTTCTTTGTGTGTCACCCAAACATTTCCCTGAATTTACTGTTAATATTCCATATGTTGCAAGAATTCATATATTTCCCAGGTAATATCCTGAATATCAACTTAGCAAATCTTTTTATACACAAGTAAAATGTTTTATATCAGATTCTACTCCTACTCAACCCTATAACTAAACTATTGCTACTAAAATGCCTCAAAGCTGTATGCTTTTCAATCCAACAGATTTAGTTTTTATATGTTTAGCTACTCTTCCACATTATGTGGCCTCACTGCTCCATTTCCAAGAGGGGTCAAGCAATAATACCCAGGCCGAGTCATAGGGAAGCCCCAGCGGTCCTCCAGCAGCAGTGGCTATGTGAGTTGCCAAGTGTCTCCCTTTGATGCACTAGTTCTGGACAATGGTACAAAATCACACACACACAGAGCCTAACCTCGGCA